>NC_090646.1:432208661-432508661 GCF_040937935.1 Hyperolius riggenbachi
AGGTGCCAGAGTCTGGAGGAAGACTGGGGAGAGGGAAATGCCAAAATGCCTAAAGTCCAGTGTCAAGTACCCACAGTCAGTGATGGTCTGGGGTGCCATGTCAGCTGCTGGTGTTGGTCCACTGTGTTTTATCAAGGGCAGGGTCAATGCAGCTAGCTATCAGGAGATTTTGGAGCACTTCATGCTTCCATCTGCTGAAAAGCTTTATGGAGATTAAGATTTCATTTTACAGCACGACCTGGCACCTGCTCACAGTGCCAAAATCACTGGTAAATGGTTTACTGACCATGGTATTACTGTGCTCAATTGGCCTGCCAACTCTCCTGACCTGAAAAACCATAGAGAATCTGTGGGATGTTGTGAAGAGAAAGTTGAGCGACGCAAGACCCAACACTCTGGATGAGCTTAAAGCCGCATCTACACGCGTAGATGCGGCGGCGATGTTCCTTATCAATCGAGTCGCTGATGCGACTCAATTTAATAAGATCCGACAAGACGGATCTCCCTACCGCCGATTCCCTGCTCGCTTCCCGCGAGGGGACGATGGCAGGGAATCGAGCGGAAGATAAGCGGCGCGGGGACGAGCGGGAATCGAGCGGGTATTGATTCCGGCGGTGGAATGCGGAAGAGGTGAGTCTTCCCCGCCCACTGCCTCTTACTAATAGAGGCAGCTGCTGCTGAACTTAAGCTAGAGGGGGAGCGCAGATGGGGGACCCAGGTAAGGGGGGGGCCGACTCCCCTTCCCACCGCTGTGCCCAATACCCCCTTCCTGCCCGCTACCCCCTCCAGCTCGGCGGCAACTGTAGGACCGCCCCTGGGGGCAGGGCGCTACTTCTTCTTGCTTGGACCGGCCCCTTCTTCTTGCTTGGACCGGCCCTGGGGGCAGGGCGCTACTTCTTCTTGCTTGAAGGTTGAGGCACTTAGCCTAATATATATATATATATATATATATATATATATATATATATATATATATATATATATATATATATATACATACATACACACACACACACACACACACACACACAGTGGGCTTGCAAAAGTATTCGACCCCCTTGAAGTTTTCCACATTTTGTTACATTACTGCCACAAACATGAATCAATTTTATTGGAATTCCCAGTGAAAGACCAATAAAAAGTGGTGTACAAGTGAGAAGTGGAATGAAAATCATACATGATTCCAAACATTTTTTACAAATCAATAACTGCAAAGTGGGGTGTGCGTAATTATTCAGCCCCCTGAGTCAATACTTTGTAAAACCACCTTTTGCTACAATTGCAGCTGCCAGTCTTTTAGGGTATGTCTCTACCAGCTTTGCACATCTAGAGACTAAAACCCTTGCCCATTCTTCTTTGCAAAACAGCTTCAGCTCAGTCAGATTAGATGGACAGCGTTTGTGAACAGCAGTTTTCAGATCTTGCCACAGATTCTTGATTGGATTTAGATCTGGACTTTGACTGGGCCATTCTAACACATGGATATGTTTTGTTTTAAACCATTCCATTGTTTCCCTGGCTTTATGTTTAGGGTCATTGTCCTGCTGGAAGGTGAACCTCTGCCCCAGTCTCAAGTCTTTTGCAGACTCCAAGAACTTTTCTTCCAAGATTGCCCTGTATTTGGCTCCATCCATCTTCCCATCAACTCTGACCAGCTTCCCTGTCCCTGCTGAAGAGAAGCACCCCCAGAGCATGATGCTGCCACCACCATATTTGACAGTGGGGATGGTGTGTTCAGAGTGATGTGCAGTGTTAGTTTTCTGCCACACATAGCGCTTTGCATTTTGGCCAAAAAATTCCATTTTGGTCTCATCGGACCAGAGTACCTTCTTCCACATGTTTGCTGTGTCCCCCACATGGCTTGTGGCAAACTGCAAACGGGACTTCTTATGCTTTTCTGTTAACAATGGCTTTCATCTTGCCACTCTTCCATAAAGGCCAACTTTGTGCAGTGCACGACTAATAGTTGTCCTATGGACAGATTCCCCCACCTGAGCTGTAGATCTCTGCAGCTCGTCCAGAGTCACCATGGGCCTCTTGACTGCATTTCTGATCAGCGCTCTCCTTGTTCGGCCTGTGAGTTTAGGTGGACGGCCTTGTCTTGGTAGGTTTACAGCTGTGCCATACTCCTTCCATTTCTGAATGATCGCTTGAACAGTGCTCCATGGGATGTTCAAGGCTTTGGAAATCTTTTTGTAGCCTAAGCCTGCTTTAAATTTCTCAATAACTTTATCCCTGACCTCACTGGCGTAGGGCCCAAGGTCGCAGGGGTCGCACGTGCGACTGGGCTCGCTTCCTGCAGCCTTGAAGGGGGGGGCCGGGGAGGGGCCCCCCTCCAGACGCGTACTCCAGATGCGTATCTTGCAGCGTGCACATAGGGCAGCTGCTATAGGAGCCCTTTGTCACTGCTCCCCAGGGGGAGTACGTTCTTGCAGCCTAGGACTCTTCTCTCCCAGCCAGGTCCGCCCGCACGCCGCGCGAATCCCGGCCGTTCACCTCCCCAGAGTCCCCATACACATACTTTGTCCGGCTGGGTACAGTCTGCTACACAGAGCATCACCCAGCGCAGCGATGCTCGCTAAATGGCTGCTGGCCGGTCATCCTCCCCTGTGATTGGCATACTGCTGGGGCTGATGGGATGAGAAAGGAGAGGAGAGAAGAACTGCCTGCCGAAGAGAGGCAGAGCAGACAGTACACGCGCACACTTGCTGGGATGAACGACAGTGTAAACAGCTGCTCAGAGATAAGACTAAAGGCAGCTTTGTGCCAAGTTAAAGAAAGGTACTTATAGGAAAGATGTGTGTGTTCGGGGGAGGGGGGCAGGGATGACTGTTTGCTTCTCATCTATCCTCATATAATATTCCTTCCCCTTCATCATCATCATCATCATCATCATGCCCCTTCTGCTTGGCTGGCATTTGTGATACAAGTAAGTGTGTACGTGTGTGTGTGTACGTGTGTGTGTGTTGTATATAGTAAGTGTGTGTGCAGTGTATATAGTGTGTGTATAGTGTTGGTGCACAGTGTGTATAGTGTGTGTATAGTGTTGGTGCACAGTGTGTATAGTGTTGGTGCACAGTGTATATAGTATGTGTATAGTGTTGGTGCACAGTGTATGTATGTGTATAGTGTTGGTGCACAGTGTATATAGTGTGTGTATAGTGTTGGTGCACAGTGTATATAGTATGTGTATAGTGTTGGTGCACAGTGTGTATAGTGTTGGTGCACAGTGTATATAGTATGTGTATAGTGTTGGTGCACAGTGTATATAGTATGTGTATAGTGTTGGTGCACAGTGTATATAGTGTGTGTATAGTGTTGGTGCACAGTGTATATAGTATGTGTATAGTGTTGGTGCACAGTGTATATAGTATGTGTATAGTGTTGGTGCACAGTGTATATAGTGTGTGTGTATAGTGTTGGTGCACAGTGTATATAGTGTGTGTATAGTGTTGGTGCACAGTGTATATAAAGTGTGTATAGTGTTGGTGCTCAGTGTATATAGTATGTGTGTATAGTGTTGGTGCACACATGGGCGTTGGACCCGCGGTCGCAGAGGTCGCCGTCGTGACCGGGCCCGGCTCCTGAAGAAGAGTGTGTGTGTGTGTGTGTGTGGGGGGGGGGGGGGGGGGGGGCTTGCTCGTTTCTAGTGCCGTTCAAAGTCTCTTGGCCCTCATACTACATGCAGTGGTAAAATTGGTCAATGATTGACCAATCAAAATTGAATGTGTGTATGCATCTTTATTCTATGCCTATACTGATCGTAATCTATCTAGTTAAAGGCTAGGAGGCTCCATCCAACATTTTGCTGTGCAGGACCATTATTATTAGGTTACACTGCTGTTACGTTCATGTAACTTGGTCCCACCCATGGCCACGCCCACGGGGGGGGGGGGGGGCACATCCAGATTCTGCATCGGGGTCCAGAGGTTTGTAGCTACGCCACTGCCTGACCTGTCTGGTGTGTTCTTTGGACTTCATGGTGTTGTTGCTTCCAATATTCTCGTAGACAACCTCTGAGGCCGTCACAGAGCAGCTGTATTTGTACTGACGTTAGATCACACACAGGTGCACTCTATTTAGTCATTAGCACTCGTCAGGCAATGTCTATGGGCAACTGACTGCACTCAGACCAAAGGGGGCTGAATAATTATGCACACTTTACTTTGCAGTTATTGATTTGTAAAAAATATTTGGAATCATGTATGATTTTCGTTCCACTTCTCAAGTGTACACCACTTTGTATTGGTCTTTCAATTGGAATTCCAATAAAATTGTTTAATGTTTGTGGCAGTAATGTGACAAAATGTGGAAAACTTCAAGGGGGCTGAATACTCTTGCAAGCCACTGTGTGTGTGTGTGTGTGTGTGTATATATATATATATATATATATATATATATATATATACACACACACACACACACACACACACACACACACACACACACACACACACACACACACACACACACACACACACACAGTGTTCTCCCCAGAATTTTGTTTCAGCCGGGTGCCATGTAAAAGTAGCCGGGTGGGGCAAGATGGGAGAATGCAGGGCTGGTGCTTCTCTGCGCAATTCTGCTTAAAGCAGAGGAGGTGGTGAGCCGATGACAGCCGGTTGTTCAGAAAAACTAGCAGGGTGGAGCACCCTTGGCTAAAAGAGCCTGGGGAGAACACTGTATATAGTTCATCTAAGTTGCTTCTAAGTATTATATACCAGACAAATTAGGACAACAACCTGAGACTAAACACATGAAAGCATTTATACAAACATGGGGCTTCCTCCAACCCACTTTTGGCCGTTGGCTCCCTCGCCATCCTCCCAGGCTTCCTGGATTCTCTGCTGGCCGTCCCAGTAAATCCTTCAGCTGCCTTCATTAGGTAGGTATAGCACATGCATGGCCTGGGCGCATGCGCCCCCATCGCTGAGAGCATTCTGCATCTCCACAGGTGCAGAATGCTTCCAACGGCCAGAATATGATGGGGGCGTACATGCCCAGTATGTGGCAACTGAAGGATTTACCAGGGCGGCCAGTGGAGGATCAAAGCAGCTCAAGTGGACGACGAGCAAGCCAAGGGACTGAAGAGGGCTGGAGGAAGCTCCAGTTAGGTATAAATTCTCTCTCTTTTTTTTTTAAGTCTCTCTCTCGCGCTTCTTCTACATCACGTACTTTGTCTATATCTACTGTGGTACTGTAAGTTGATATGTTCCTCTTCTGCTGCCAAGTTATTTGTATAATAAACAGCAATCCAGTCTTTTAGCTGTTGTACAATGTTTGGTTACTTTAACAAATAGAGAATAAAGTTCTGAACTTTTTTGGTTGAATTAAAAGTGAGGTCAGAGATACCAGATTCAAGTCATAATTTGCTCACAGTATTGGAATTAGCACTTTTGGTAAGTTTGGTATCATATTTGATTCTAACAAGCAATGGTTGATTCTGGTATATGATTTGTGAGGACTAAGGTAGAATGTATATCAGTTTTTAAATTTGTTTATCTCCAGCCTTTGAGAAGAGAGTGATCTATCCAGTTTACCCTCAAAGCAGGCTTAGTGGCTGTTAATGGAGACAACGCACCATTGTGAGCATCTCTCACAAATTCTACCCCCTATTACCAGGTGTTTGGAGTAGAGAACAAGTTCTGGTTCCTTGATCTCTATTTTTTATTTTTTTGCTGCATACAATACCTTGGTATAGGTTTGTAAGCCCTGTAAATATAGGGTAGCAAAGGAGCCTGATTAGTATTAAGAGCATAATAAGTGTTGGTTTTGTTTTTTCTGCATCTTGCATTGAAATATGCAGAATTAGATCTCGACCTAATTCTACATGTCTTCTAGATTTCTTAATGATAATGTTTACTGGCTGCCTAAACCTACTATTGCTACTCTTTGTTTTACCTGTGCACTTGCTGTAAATACTACTGGGAATGATTGCCTTGTAATATGTGTATTAAAATAATAGAAATGTATTCAGCTAGCATGCTGACAATTTTATTTTTTCTCCACAAGTGAGACTTCACTTTAATGGCAGGATCACCGCTTTCCTGTAGTAGTTTGGCTCTCAAAACATTGGGTAAGATAAATAATAAATAACAATAATTTTGCAAACTTACTGGGGAGAGAAATTTGATTTTAATTTAAGATACGATCCATCCAGCATCAGATCTGTGTGTAGTGGAAAGTTAGACAGATTCTTACCTTGAAAGATCTTTTGCCTGACAGTAAAGTGCGGAGCTGGGATGCTTTCTCCACAAAATACAGCCTTCCTAGTATGGAAATTGAGTATTTGCAATGACTTGTGTATGCTGGAGTTGGAGTTTGCTGGCTTCACCCCCAAGAGGGGCTTGATTTCTTACCTATACTCCTTACTATGGTACAACAGGTTATTTCTTCTATGGATGAATGGCAGGATGGGTCTGCACTCTGCAGCAAACTTGGGATGAGGAAAATATGGCTTTCTTAGCCATTCATTTTGTGACTAAAGAAAGGAGCTATATTGTTTTCTTTAGCCAGTATAGAACTCCTGTTAAGCTACATAAGTGGGTCTCATTAGCTCAGACTTATGTTTTAGAGGCTGTACTTTACCTGCGGATAAATTGCATTTCTGGTGGGAGTGCCCGCTAGTGTTTGAGTTCTGGGAAGCATCTTTGTTTGGCGTCTGAGAGAGAGGTTACTTTGTTTTATTTAATAAGCACCTATCCTTGCTTACATACCACAGAATAAATTATTGGAGCATATCTGTAATGCCGACAAAGCCCTTATAGCTGGTTCATGGAAAACTATACCCCTTCCAGAGGCTTACTCATTGCAAATATCCAGGAAACGTATATTCAAAGGACAATCCAGAAAAGTTTACTGATATTTGGAGTCCATGGATCTTCTGGTCTGCTACTTATTTTAGGTACATTGAGACAATTTTTTTAAAACTCCTGCAACTCCAGGGTTATTATAGTTATTTACTTTATGGCCCTAATATAATCCATTTTGAGGACATGCCCAGGAGACTGGGAGGTAATTTCTTATTTTTTTTAGTTTATTATTTTTTTTAAACTTAGTGGTAGATGGTGACTGTATGTTAAGAAGAGACTTTGTGCACTTGTGTCCCTATTTTGAAGGTCCCTTTGGATTCTCACTTGACTGGATTTTGTACTGTAGAGTATTATTGTTATTATTATTATTATATTTTTCTCTAACTTTCTTCTTTTTGGCCTGGTGCACACCAGAGCGGTTCTGCTGCGGTTTGCGATCCGCTTGCGGGTGCAGATCCGCTAGGGTAATGTATTTCAATGGGCTGGTGCACACCAGAGCGGGAGGCGTTTTGCAGAAACGCATACTCCCGGGCTGCTGCAGATTTTGGATTGCGGATGCGTTTCTGCCTCAATGTTAAGTATAGGAAAACCACAAACAGCTCTGAAAAACGGCACTTCAGAGCGGTTTGCCAGCCGTTTTTTGTTACAGTAGCTGTTCAGTAACAGCTTTACTGTAACAATACATGAAATGTACTACACCAAAAACGCTTCATAAAACCGCAAAATGCTAGCTGAAACGCTACAGAAAAAGAAGAAAAAGCGTTTCAAAATCTGCTAGCATTTTGCGGATATGCTAGCGGTTTTTGGTGTGCACCAGGCCTATGTCATGTCTTATAATTGTATTGTTTATTGTATTGTTTATGCCCGTGGTACCTGTTACGGCCCTTTTCCACTAGCAATTGCAATCATAAACCCCATTGATTGCAATTTTTCATTATGTTATGCGATTGCGATTTTTCATTTGCATTGCATTATCCCTCTTAAAATTGCTCTAGAAAGTGATTGCGATTTGCAAATCGAATCACTATAGTGGAAAATACTTCTCATGATTTCTATGATAAATAGCAACACTAGCGATTTAAAAATCACTAGCGATTTGCGATTTTGCAATTCAGCTGTGCAGTGGAAAAAGGCCCTTACTGGTTTTATTTTATCTTTTGTGCATAATGAGTATATGCTTTTTGAAAATGTTTCGGTAAAAAGCAATGTTAAAGAAAAAAGATACAATCCATCATGCGGTCAGTGTGTTGCAAGTTCTGGTTCCTTGCTGCTTTAGGCTGTTGCTTTTCCACAAATCCAGCTCTGCTTCTGAGCAGCAACTCCTCTACATAAACCCAATAGAACTTACTTTGTTTATAGCAACTGTATTCAATTATAACCCTGCTGCAACACTTTCATTCATATTGCCTCAAAGGAGTTCACATTTCATAGGACTAGATTGTGATGTTTCTAATACCAGGGGGAATGTACAAACCCGTATCGAAAGCGGATCATGGAGTGTTCTGCCGAGTTCCCTTTGAAGAACAGACAACCGTATGTTTCCTTGATTTCTGTCCTTTGTATTGCTCAGTATGCACTTGAGATTATATATATAAATATATATATATATATACTGTCTTTCCCCAAAAATAAGACAGTGTCTTATAATTATTTTTGCACCAAAAAATGTTCTAGGGCTTATTTGTAGGGGATATCTTCTATTTATGTGAACACACAAGTTCCTGTGCTGTGTGTCCTTCTGCCTTCCCCACTTTGCCACCTCTTCCTTTGCTGGATCCACCTTGTGTCCCACTTGCACCTTTAGTGTCCTGGTATCCCTGTGTCCTCCACTATCCCCCATCCCCTTGTGTCTTCCTATGTCTTCGGCTGTCCCCATGCCCTCCTGGCATCCCAGTGTCCTCTGATATCTTCCTGCATTCTGTTGTTTCTCCCAACTCCATGCTAACGTGTCCTCGAGCTTCAGCCTATGGGGAACAAGTATGGCAACTTGTAATAACACAAGTTGACATACTTTTTCCCCTTACTGCCACTAGGGCTTACTTTCGGTGCAGGGCTTATATTTTGAGCATGCTCGAAATTCTTGCTAGGGTTCACTTTCGGGGGACGTCTTAATTTCAGGGAAATATATATATATATATATATATATATTTTGTTACAAGCTGCAATTATGGTTCCCTACACAGAGTTGCAGAGACTTGAGTTCCCTGCACGGATGACTCACACAGACTTCGGCTCCCTGCACTTTGCACTGTTAAGACCTTACCAGAGGTGTCGGCAACTTGTTAGGACCTCACCGGAGGTGTCGGTAATTATAGTCTGGCTTACTGCTTGTTGACATTTGACAATTGACATTCGCTGACAATTTACTGACATGTGTTGGAGGTAATTACAGCCAAGTCATTTTTCCTCACTGCTCTGCAATTGCAGTTTTTCATGCGGTAACAGCCTTTATGAATTGACACTTTGCTAAGTGCTCAAGAAAGTCTGCTGTTTTCAGCATTACCGCATGCGGTAATGCATTATAAATTGAGGCCAAAGTGTCCCCAATCTGGTGAGTCCTACTCTAACCAGGCAAAATGCCAGATTGTATTCGCAGTCTAGTGGGAACTAATCCAAAAACCCAAGAGTCAACTAAATGGGAGAAAAGGAAATTAAAAACACCTCACCTTTCACTAGCTACCGAATGAACTTTCTGATCATGTGTAATCCGCACATTTATATGCTTAACTGTGCTAGAGGTGGGTGTGGTTATGCAGGCTCACAGGGGAAATTATAAATAAATACCAAGGGATGAGCAGCACAAACCAAATATTATGCAATTCTATGCAAAGCATGCAAGCAGCACTGAAGATCCCCAGTCTCCATAAAAAATATATAAATACAGAGGGGCTGCAGCACACAACAGGAAAACAGTGCAGCCCCTCTGTATTTATATATTTCTCATGGAGACTGGGGATCTCCAGTGCTGCTTGCATGCTTTGCATAGAATTGCATAAAATTTGGTTTGTGCTGCTCATCCCTTGGTATTTATTTAACTACTTAACCACTTGCCGACCAGTGGCTTTCTGGCTGATCTGTGCTGCGTAGGCTCTCCAGCCCGCAGGACAGATCAGGTTTTAGCCAGGGCGATCAGACTTACCCCCTTTTTTCCCCACTAGGGGGATGTCCTGCTGGGGGGGTCTGATCGCCGCCGGCTCTCTGGGCTTTGCGGGGGTGGGGGGGGGGGGGGGGCTCTTCAAAGCCCCCCTCTGCAGCGTTTTCAGGGCTCCGTCCCTCTCCCTCCCTCTCCCTTCCCCTCTGAGCTGCGCAGGACGGATTTCCGTCCTGCGCATTGAAGGATAGGCTTCAGCCTATCAAATGACGGTGATCCCCGGCCAATCAGAGGCCGGTGATCGCCGATCTGCCTTACGGCGCTGCTGCGGCCGTTTCCATGGAAACTTGCAGACGACCAGTTTACGCCAATCGGCGTTAGCTGGTCGTCAAGAGGTTAAAGAGACTCTGAAGCGAGAATAAATCGCGCTTCAGAGCTCATAGTTAGCAGGGGCATGTGTGCCCCTGCTAAAATGCCGCTATCCCAACCCCCCCCCCTGCAAAATCAACGACCAACTTGGTTGTAGATTTTGCTCTTCCTGGAGGCAGGGCTAACGGCTGCAGCCTTGCCTCACAGCGCGTCTATCAGACGCGCATCGCTGCCTCTCCCCGCCCCTCTCAGTGAAGGAAGACTGAGAGGGGCGGGGGAGAGGCGGAGGTACGCATCTGATAGATGCGCGGGAGGCAGGGCTGCGGCGATTAGCCCTGCCCCAATACGGAAGCGCTTCCCCTCTGCACGGAGGGGATTTGGGGGATCAGGGACCCCCGTTAAGCTGCGGGATAGCGGCGTTTTAGCAGGGGCACACATGCCCCTGCTATCTATGAGGTCTGAAGCGAGATTTATTCTCGCTTCAGACTCTCTTTAAGCAGGGTTGGGTTTTTTTTTTTTGCATCTGAGCAACTTTCACCTCCCATTCATTCGCGAATTACTTTATCACTACTCATCACAATGAATTGACCTATATCTTGGTGGGGGGAGGAAAGTTGTCTGACAGCTGTTTCGCAAGGGTTAACCTTGCTTCATCAGAGACTCTGATGAAGCAAGGTTAACCCTTGCGAAACAGCTGTCAGACAACTTTCCTCCCCCCACTGCTGTAACCTGTGTGTCGACCCGGTCACAATAAAGGGTATTTTTATGCAGCAGTGCCCTTCTTTCTTCCTTGATTGACTTGGACTTTGCACTGCTTGGAAGCACGCTGCAGGTAAGCCCAGTGTGACCTGGCATCCATCCCTGCCGCATTTAGTGCCAGTTTTTGTTCTTTTTTCATTTGACCTATATCTTGTTTTTTCCGCCACCAATTAGGCTTTCTTTGGGTGATACATTTTGCTAATCTCTACCATAGTCAGTGTAATGTCCTACCATATTATTATTATTATTATGTATTTATATAGCGCTGACCTCTTCTGCAGCACATTACAGAATATAGAGTCATATTTTATTTCCTCCTTAATTATATCTTATATGGACTTAATGTGCCACATGACTGCGGTTCAAAGCAGCTGCAGTGATGTCGTGTGTCACCAGCCGCCACAATTTATGCTGTGAGATGTAGTCCATTAATGTGGGCATAAACCCAGCCAGTACATATGGTCACATTTATGGACCACATCTCCCAGCATGCATCATTGCAGCTGCTGGTCAATGGTGCAGAAAATTACTGCAAATGCTTTTCAAGCAAACAAAATTATGACACTCAAGTCCCTCCAGCAATGTGCTCACAGTCATTATAGAAGGGGGAGCACTGTGACTGGTAAGATCATGAAGGAGTTGCCAGCCACATGCAGGTTCCAGTTAGGGGGAGTTTAGGGTGACACAGACACAGCAGGAGAGATGATTTAAGCTCTGCACCTTTTTCATGTTCAGTTGGGAATCAGCAGTAGAGGAGAGATAAGCTGTGCAGGGAAGTGACAGGCTGTCTGTGAGGCAAGCATGCTGTGCGCTGCTCATCTCTCCTCTCCTCACCAAACAAAGTGAACAAAAAGTGCAGAGCTCTAATCCCCTCTCCTGCTGTGTCTCCCCCCAGCTGGGCTGCATCTGCATGCGGCTGCAACTCGTTACCCACTTACATTTATAATGTGTCATGAATACCTGCTGCCTGGGGAAAAGAGGAGGACGAATTACGAGTGAACTTCCTGCACCCACGCTGTGCACAGCTCACTCCAGTCAGTAGCAGTCTGGATGGGGATTGTGGGCGGGCTCGTTGGGCAGCCTTTCTTCTTCATTGGCTGGAGAGAGGTGCCAGAGTGAAGGAGTCAACTGATTGGAAGAAGGGCGGGACAAAGGAGGAAGATGAAGCCTGTAAAATTCCTAGCTTAGCCGCCCTAGGACAAGCCTGGCTTTGCCGCGATGCGCACATGCGCAGTAAGACTCGTGGCGACAAGCGCCTGTTTTGACGGATGCCTAAAAAGGACGGACACTACGGACAGGGGATTTTTAGTGTAGTAAGTACGGACTGCCCGTCCTTTTACGGACGGTTGGCAACACTGGCGGATTGCGCATGTTCAGAGAGTTCATTCGGTAGCTAGTGAAAGGTGAGGTGTGTTTAATTTCCTTTTCTCCCATTTAGTTGACTCTTGGGTTATTGGATTAGTTCCCACTAGACTGCTAATACAAACTGGCATTTTGCCTGGTTAGAGTAGGGGACAGTTTGGCGCAGTTGGTGAGCTTAAGTGCGTTAAAGCATAACCAAGAGCCCCGTTACTGTTTTCCTGTTTCTGCATTTATATATATATATATATACACACACACATATATATATATATATATATATATATATATATATACATATATATATATATATATATATATATATATATATTTTTTTTTTTTTCTAAGCACTAGATAAATCCTCTGTGTCTAATACATCCAAAAGTAGGCCCTAACGTTAAAATAATTTACAATAAAACAAAGTTCCTTCAGGCTAAGTTCACAGTGGGACGTTAAAGTCGCACGTTAAAACAGCATTTAACGCTGAATAACTCACTGCAATGAAAAATCAATGACCTGTTCACAGTGCACACGTTGCGTTGGTGTCTAATGCTGCACGTTAAGTAAAAGTACTGCATGCAGTGCGTTATACACGTTATTAGCTGTGTTAGACTGTTTGCACATGCTCAGTAATGACTTGGAAGCATACTTTTCATTGCCTGTATTTTTTACTGTATCTGCTGTATGTGACGGTAACGCTGCGTTGCCACTTTTTGGGCGCGTTGCGTTGTAAGCTTGCGGTGCGACTTTAACGTGGCATCAAAACGCAACGTCCCACTGTGAATCTAGCCTCACTCATTTTATTTATTGTCATGCTTGTTAAATTTATGCTGGTTTCGTAGCAAATAAATTCTTACATTTGAAAGCCTTCAGTAGCAACACCCAAATCTGCCACTGGATGGCAATATAATCTAGCATAAACCAAACTCAAGTTATCTTAACTACAACTTGTAAGATACTCATTTTGGCATGCTGTGTATAGTTAATTTTATTCACTGTTTGATTCCAGTCTATATCTTTGCATAGCCACTTGGCTCCAATAGAGATCCTAACTGCCGACATAATTTTACTGAGTAGTTCTCTATTGAAGATATTGGTTCTATTCTTGCATTAAGTACAGCATGGAACTCTCATTTTGTTACATGTAACCATTTATCTCATTCAATAAAGCAGATTGATATATAAAAAAAATAAAGTTAGTATATTTATTCCTAGGTTATTTACTGTTCCTTGGTCATAATGAATCTTAATGTAATAGTCACACAACTAAGATTCCCCTACTTTTTGTTTGTAAAATCCCTTTAGACATAAGAAACAAACCAGAGCAGTAAGTTGCTTGCTAGCTGTCCTGCAGGCCTAATGTAATTATTACAACACAAAAGCAAATTACATCTGAGAGTATTTACTTTTGGAACCAAGTTCTGTTTTAGCATGATTTTTTAAAGAACGCATACGAATTCTCATCAACTCTTACTAGCCAGAGATGGTAAAGGAGATAAAAACTTGCATGTAAATTGAATGGTGCTAGTTTATTTTAGGGGACCCAGCAGGAAACCTCATAGGGAACAGTTCTCCAATCACAGCACCCTCTCACAGTACAAACCAATAGATTGGCTGACTGGCTGAATAGTGTGTACTAAAGGTGGCCATACACTTACAGATTTGCAGCAGATTCGACCATCAGATTGATTTCTGTCAGATGCCTATCAGGTTGAATCTGACAGGAATGTATCTGATGTGTGCCACACAGTAGGAATCGAATTTCAATAGATTTCAGAATGAGGACTGCCGTACAGCTGGCAAGCAACTTACTGCTCTGGTTTGTTTCGATCATGCTTTCTGCTACATCGAATTCTAGCCGATGCGATCAAAATGGTCAAATCGGCCGTCAATCGATAGATAAAATCGACCAGTGTATAGGCCCCTTTAGAGGCTCTTGGTTGGTTGCCATGAACATCTATTTCACCCCTTTTATATTTGCCCCACCTCTCATAAATTTCAACAAGTACATATGGTCTTGTTGCAATCGCTGTGCTGCGAGGCCCCCACAAACAGTAATTAGATCACTAACTGTGTTACTCTCAGCGTACTACCTTCTTATGTTTATAGCCACCCAGAAAAAGGGCTATAATGAATGGTAATTGTCAAAAAGGCTATAAATGAATGTTAATTATCAAAAATGGCTATAATAAATGTTAATGGATGTGGCAGTTAATATGCCAGGCAAACAAATTATCTTCTTTTCATTGTATGCAATCATTCAGGTAAGTACAATCAGGTATGTCATAAATAACTTAGGTTTTCTATCTTTTCCACCTTACCTACATATGAAAAAATGGTTTTGGCTTTAAACCGTTCACTTTAAACCACTGAACTGTGTATCTTATGAAGTACTTCTTTCTAACACCATTGTCATTATGCAGGTATACTGTATAGCACTAATACATAGAGCACACCGTTTTACAACTCGCAATACTAAGCCAGTTACTCTATTACTATATTTTTGTGATGCGACAAGAAGGTGCAGTACCCAGATGAAACCCATGCAAAGGGAGAACAAGCAAACACCATGCAGACAGTACCGGGGTTAGGATTTCAGCCTGGAAATCTAGTGCTTCTTAGCAGTGCTAACTAATCACTCAGCCACCATGTCCCCATCATGCAAACATATTTCAATTTCAAGCAGTCAAGTGAAGGTTAGCTCTTGAACATAAAGCGCTGGCAAATAATTCAAAATAAGTCAGGAACAATCCTGTTCCTTAAAAGTAACCTGTTCAATTTTATAAAGCAGGGGTACCCAACAACCGGTCCGTGGCCCAATACCGGGCTGTAGGACATGTCGTGTTGGGCCGCGTTACCCTGCATCACTGCAGCGCCGCCGCGCCTGTAACTTTGGGCAGCCGCTGTTGTTGCCACCCGGAAGCTGCCAGTCACGCCACCTCCATAGTTCCACGCCTCCTCCATCACTCCATCAAGTGCACTTGGCCCACTTCCTCCATCGTTCCTTCAGCTGCGGATGGCCCACCCTCTCCATCAACTGCACTTTGCCCGTCCCCTCCATTACCACCCCCGCCGTGAGCCACAGCGACGTGTAGCGTGTGTGCCCGGTGCGACTATGGCTCGGCCTTTTCATAGCCTCCAGTCCCACCCCCTTCACCAAAAGGCCCAATCAGAGGCAGTGTTGGGAACCTTGTGAACAACCAATGAAGAGCACCTGGGCGCCATTTGCCACTGAGCTGGGTGGGAAGCACTGGGGAGAGCCTGGAAAGAGGCTTTGAACACAGCAAGCTGGTACATGTGCTATCACCTTGTGCAATATTTTTTATGTTTTTTCAAGCTGATTTTTTCTCTCCTGCCTATTGTACTTTTCGTATTGTTCTTTTAAAGGAAACCTGAGAGCAGGCTGAAAGCAGGGATCAGAAAGATTTTATACTTTCCCGGGGCTTCCTTCTGCCCCATGAGCACTGCTGCGTCCCACGCTGTCCTCCCCGGTGGCTTCTGTGCATGCTGGTCATCCGCCTGGTCTTGGAAAACATGGCTACCATCAAAGCAGTCCTCGGGTCCAAAAAGATTGGGGACCCTTGTTATAAAGCACAGCATCACTATTTCGTAAATGTGAAGTTCAATAGGCCTGATTTATCAAAGCATCTCCCAGAGATTTTCTCCAGTACGTATACAATAAGTGATCATGAACACCTGCATGAAAGTTTTTCAATGTTGACTTAAATCATACGGAGACATAACAGGCGTTGCTGAAAAGTTACTGTTGTGCGACTGCACTATGCAGTTTGTCATGAATGCTAAATGAAAATGTAAATCGCACTACCAACTAATTCATAAACCTTTGAGAATCCCTACCTGTGATCTAACCAAGGTAAATGTGGCAAATACAAACAAGTTAACAGACAAAATTCAACTAACTCCAGTTTTTCTGGATTCCTTATGTTGCTTCACTGAGGATGCTTGGAGATCTCTGGAGACATGTTAAGGCCCAGTGTGCTTCCTTGCCTGAACAAAATGCCATCGTATTGTATTGCCAGAGCCGTCTCTGTCATTAGGCAACTCTAAATTTTGGCCTAGAGCGCCGTGGGTGGAAGTGGGCGCTCTTTCGCCGCGCTGTGTGTGTGTTTATTTTTTTTTTTTCACTATCAGGTCGGCGCCGGCTGTGACAGGCAGCTCAGCCTGTGCCTGGTGCCGCCTACTGGTCCGCCCCCTTCCTCTCCCTTCAGAGCGAGCAGCCGGCTGTGACAGGCAGCTCAGCCTGTGCCTGGTGCCGCCTACTGGTCCGCCCCCACTACCTCTCTGTGCAGAGCGAGCGGCCGCACGCTAGTTCGTCTATACGTGCGGCGCCTCCCCTACCTCCGCCCTCCGCCTGTCACACGTGCTTGAAGGCACCGTGTGACGCACCAGGGACCAGTGCCACCGCCGGCTGGCTACAGGAGACTTCAAGGCACCGTGTGACGCACCAGGGACCAGTGCCACCGCCGGCTGGCTACAGGAGACTTCTGCAGGTGAGTAAATGCTGCCCACATTAGCATAATTTACTGGTGATTATCTCCTTATCTCCTACGATTATCTCCTGGTGAACGCTGGCCGCATTACGATTATCTCCTGGTGAACGCTGGCCGCATTACGATTATCTCCTGGTGAACGCTGGCCGCATTACGATTATCTCCTGGTGAACGCTGGCCGCATTACGATCATTTTCTAGTGAACGCTGGCCACATTACAATTATTTTCTGGTGAACGCTGGTCACATTACGATCATTTTCTGGGGAACGTTGACCACATTACGATCATTTCCTGGGGAACGTTGGCCACATTACGATCATTTTCTGGGGAACGCTGGTCACATTACGATTATTTCCTGGGGAACGTTGGCCACATTACGATTATTTCCTGGTGAACGCTGGCCGCATTACGATTATTTTCTGGTGAACGCTGGCCACATTACAATTATTTTCTGGTGAACGCTGGCCACATTACGATTATTTTCTGGTGATAGCTGGCCACATTACGATCATTTTCTAGTGAACGCTGGCCACATTACAATTATTTTCTGGTGAACGCTGGTCACATTACGATCATTTTCTGGGGAACGTTGACCACATTACGATCATTTCCTGGGGAACGTTGGCCACATTACGATCATTTTCTGGGGAACGCTGGTCACATTACGATTATTTCCTGGGGAACGTTGGCCACATTACGATTATTTCCTGGGGAACGCTGGCCACATTACGATTATTTCCTGGGGAGCGCTGGCCACATTGCAATCATTTCCTGGGGAACGTTGGCCACATTACGATCATTTTCTGGGGAACGTTGGCCACATTACGATTATTTCCTGGGGAACGCTGGCCACATTACTATTAATTCCTGGAGAACGCTGGCCACATTACGATTATTTTCTGGGGAACGCTGGCCACATTACGATTATTGTATGGTGAATCATTGCTGCATTATAATTATTTTATAGTGAATCATTGCTGCGTTATGGTTATTTTCTGGGGAAAGTCTGCCGCATTACTTTTATCTTATGGTGAATCTTTGCTGCGTTACGATTATTTGCAGCAGGGGGGCACCACACGGGGAGGGGGGCGCCACCGGCATTCTCGCCTGGAGTGACAAAATGGCTAGAGACGCCCCTGTGTATTGCAAAACATTTCAAACCATGAAAAGAGAACTCCAGCCAGTCCCTTTGCAAAGATTGGGGAAAGGTTAGTGCAACTCTGCTGAGGCCTTCACGAGAAGATGGCATTGGAATACTCTGTTCACCTGCCAATGGAGGGAGTGGCTTTGGATTACAAGATCTGCAATAATCAAATGGTATCATCGCTAGAGAGCGTGGAGCTGTCACAAAGTGTGCTCATCACTTCAGAAGGTCTAGGCAGAGGCTGTAGTTTTAACCAATCAGCAGAAAGCATTCCAGGCAGGTACTCCTTGTCCCTCTGCCTGTGGAAGGGGCCAGACTGGAGTTCTCCTTCACAACCTGGTATATTAACCTGAAAGAAAAGATGATGTCCATGATAATCAATCAAATATATCATTTTGGTATAATAATTTTGAAACTGAAGGTAGTCAAAAAATGTTATGGGCAATGTGATGGTTGTTCTCTTGGCATCAAACCGCACATTCAGAAGTTTGTTTTTTAGCATTCATAACAGCAATCTACCTAAAAGAGCAATCACAAGCAATGTGAATTACTCAATTAACCCCTTCCCACATACACATATAGAATATCTAGTGATATAAAGGCTTCCTTTATATTACACTCTCTGATATGAGTTTTGTTGTTGTCCAGGTCTCTGCTCACTGGGACAGGTACAAAGATTTGGTGACTATTTTTCTCTACACACAAAGCTAAGGGGGGGGGGGGGGGGGGGATACTCATTTGTGTGCCTGTAAGTTTTTGTCAAGTGGAAGTGCCTCTTAGCAGTGTAGGTGTATGTCCAGCAGCAGAAAATGTTCTTCATTTCATACTGGCCTTTATTCTCGCCACTTTCATAATGGCCTTTATCTTCGACACAGAATATGGGAATTAAACATAACTTTTGACAACTTACCTTAAAACTGCATCATTTACAGCTTCTAAGAAGTAATCATCTAACACCTCTTTTGGTCCAGGTCCATGGTAGTGGAGTAATGCCTCCAGCAATGGAGCAACTTCGGGCAATGTAAGAACAGGTATGCATGTTACAGATATTCCATGTACACTGCTTTCCAAAAACCTGGTTGGAAAAAAAAAATGACAGCACGTTTTTATACTTGTACAAACAACTATAATTTTTTTTATGTAAGAGCTAAAATTACAGCAAGTTTGGGATCCATTAGTAATATTCCTGCATGTAAAGTTGTGTTAAATGTATATGTTTGTGTATTTGGGAGGATAGGGAGCGATTGAATGCCTGGGGTGCTGCAGGACCCTCCGTTGTAAGTATGTCACAAATAAACATATGAACCACTTAATAAACAATTTCAACAGGCTACAAATTCTAACAGTAGCAATGATAACCTGACCACGATGACTTACGCCTTTTCATTTTCTCCCGGATTGCTTTTTCGAAGCAGAACAAGGAATGATGATATAATCTGTGAATACAAATACTGTATATTGTTTATCCTAAATATTTTGATAAAGCATACTGAAAACATTTACTTCTCTCACGGCTCTTTTAACCAATTTCATGCATGCGTTATGACCTATGGCCTATGGAAGTTGCGGCGCGACGCTGATCAGTCTAGTTCTAATTCCCCTGATGGGAAAACACTTGGGGCGGACGATTAGAAGCTACCAGAAGCGTTACAACGTAACGCTCTGGAACACTTTGTCTAATGTGAAAGCTAACAAGAAAGTCAATAGACTTTCATGTTGCCCTGCTTACCGCATCCTAGAAGCGATCCGTCAAAACGCAAGTATCTGCTCCTAGTGTGAGTAGATTGCCTTTAGCAATATACACAGCTTAAGATACTGATTATAGTAATGACTGTCCCCTTACAGTTCCTCCACCACTCCATGCACAAGATTACACATGAAATGGGGTTACTTGTCAGAAGCAGCCGATCATATCTCAACATTTACTTTTTTCAGTACTGGTTAGCATAAACATCAGTACATGCATGTCCTTCCTCTATTAAATTAGAAATTAAAGGATTATGACTTAATTCCACTAAAATCTAATCATTTTTGTGCACTATTTTGTATTATATATCATGAGGACAGAAATATAGAGGTAAATATAAAACATCTGAGATGATCCGTGTTCAATCTAAACTACCTAAGTGCAAAACAATGAAAAAAAGTATTGCTTACATTCTTCAAAAGTGTATCATAGTAGTCTGCAGATGAACATCCCAGTTGGGCAATGATTTCTGCATTTCCATCCCTTTTTTCTCCAGATGGGGTAAAAAGATGACAAACGAGATTCTATTGAGAGGGTAGAAAAACACATAACTACTGCATAAGTACATAAAAGACCTTACATTAACAAATGTACTATCTTAAGCCCTGTGTAAACTCTAACCCCTCCCAACCCCCTAATTAGGCCAATGCTGAGTAGTTCAACGTTGCAGAATAGTTCTTACCCTCCAGTGCATTCCCTGTGGCTCGGCTGTTATTGAATAGCACAAGGCTATAATACAGAGTGCAAACAAATCCAAATGTTAGTGTAATGGTGGCCATGAAACAACCAAAGTGTTCAATTTTCATGACTACTTCATACAGCAATTAATTGTATAGAAAAATCTAATTTTTTTATAATTTTTTTTGAGGAAAATCAATTGATTTTTTTTTTTAATTTTTCAACGATTGTCTGATTGGCCATGGTGGAAAATTGTGATCAATATTCCAGAAAATTGAATAGGGAAATCCTTTTTCAAATAGTACAATCAATTTAAGAAAATTGATGGAATTCTTTTAGTAAAAAAAAAAAAAATACTGCCACCTTAAAGGTGCATACACACGCTGCGTAATATGTTGGTGCTTTATAAATACAATAAATAAATAATAATACTACTATAAGGGACAGGTCCGTGAAACCCTCCCGCTGGGTGGGCGTTCCAGCGACAGTAGAGCGTGTGTACAGTCTGTCGGCAGACTAATAACACGGTTTCTGAACGTTCAGAAACAGTGTTATCAGTCTGCCGAGGTACCTACTAATAGAAACGCTGTGAAGGTTAAATAAGTAATTGCTTAATAGTTTCCTTTCTTTTTCTTTCAACAGGTAAATTTTTATAGAAAAGTTTTTTGTTTTTTTTAAAGGAACAACTATAAACATACAGTACTCAGTACAGTCATAGGAAGGGGGGAAAGGCAAAGGGGAGAAAGAGGTTCTCATGTCACAAATTATCTTTTTTTGCGGATTTATACAGTGCTATTCAATATATACAGTCAAGATGTATTGTTACAAAAAGATCAAGTACATTAACAGTGTCAACTTAAAATAAAAGCTTCTGAAGAGTGATTATTAGTGAGCATGGGGTACACTCTTAGGTACATGTTGGTAATCTAACCCAGGACGTCTCTAATTTCTTTAGTGAATAAACGGCTCAGTGTAAGGATCAGTGAGCAGGCAATTGAATTAATAAACCTGGGTGATCAATTCTTTGTAAAATAAGAAAGATAAATGAAAATTTCTCGTGCACCATGCCAACAAAAATATATAATGAAACCATAAAGAGGAGAATTGGCTCTTGGGTGCATGAAAAATTATTAAATGTAAACTTTATTGTAAAATAGTAGAAAAAACACACATAAAGACTGTACAATAATACATAAACCCCCCTAAACAATTCTAAAATGTTAAACCTCCACTCAGCTGGGCATGTACACCACTGAATCGATACAGGGCTGCAGTCCCCAAAAACCTCTTTAAATGCTTAAAGGCAGTTCAATGTGATGGCTAAACAGCAAATTCATGCAACATGTATAGGTTGATGCATTGGCAAAGATTGAACATGAAGT
Organism: Hyperolius riggenbachi; assembly: GCF_040937935.1. Classification (NCBI taxonomy): domain Eukaryota; kingdom Metazoa; phylum Chordata; class Amphibia; order Anura; family Hyperoliidae; genus Hyperolius; species Hyperolius riggenbachi. The sequence continues at coordinate 432,230,515 of NC_090646.1, forward strand.
CACAGGGCCTGTGGTAATCATAAATAAGCAGCTGGTGATCTGATATCAAACATGGATCCAAGGTCTCCAATCATGTATTGCCAAATGAAATGTAGTATCAGTTCATCATACCATGCAGGAAAATGAAGCAGAGATCCTTATTATAATCATCTATTGCCAACAGCATCTTTCATATGGCCAGGAGGAACAGGTGATCAAATCCTCCAAATGCTGATATGGGCTGTGAGTCCCCCACTCGCAGGGACAGGCATAGATTGGTGAGTAGCAATGATATGAATGTAGCAAGGCAAAGCAAAGCCATACACGACCGGTCCATGCAGGAAAAATCTGGCCATGCAACTTATGCAAAGCAGGTCCAAGCAGTACAAATGCAAAGCAAAGCCATCAAGATCGCATAGTTACCAGTCCTTAAGTACTGCTGCCGTGTGGATAAATAAGAGGATAAGGTCCAGTGGAGGTTCTTATGGCATGCCCAGCATGGTGAGGTAGCTGTCAGTAGTGCCTGACATGTTTCGCCGCACTAGCGGCCTTTTCAAAGGCGAGACAGCAGAGAAATGCCTGAAGACGCCATCCATGCGTCTTTTAAGCGTTGTAATGTCCGCCTCCCGCTCACGCCAGCCACCGCGTCATCGCGCACACCCGTCCAAGCTACGGCGGGCGCGTGCGCAGTGTGTCACTGGAGCGCAAGAGCGCTCCAACATAGCAAGACCCGGATGTGCGCCCTGCAACAAACGGGGATGCTCTCTGTGACCAATGCGCATGGAATTCCTCGGATCGTGTGTTCCGGATGTGCACTACTAGCATGCAAATATGAATTCGATGCTGTAGATTTCCGAAAAAGTTGAGTGGATATGTATCCCTCGTCATTGGCCAAAATTGTAAGATCTAGAAAGGATATAGAGTGTTTGTCATAATCCATGGTGAATCTTAAATTCCACTCATTTTGATTCAAGATATCAATGAATTCATTGAGCAATGCTATACCCCCAGTCCAGAAAATGAGCACGTCGTCAATGTACCTGTGCCACGACACGATGTGGCACAGGTACATCACAAGGGCATCATTCCCAAAAAGATGTCGTTCCCAGTCCCCCAAGTACAGGTTGGCGAGCGACGGGGCACAAGTTGTCCCCATCGCCGCTCCCTGCACCTGGAGGTAATGGGTCCCATCAAAGGTAAATACATTATTCTGTAAAATAAACATCAATAGATCAAGGACAAATTGATTGTGTGGACCTTCATTGATCTCTAATTCAGACAAAAATTTACCTACTGATTCCACTCCCTTAACTTGGGGTATACTGGAATAGAGGGCCTCTACATCCAGGGTCACCATAAGAGCATTATGGGGTAGTTGTAGCCCCTCCAACATTCCCAGAAGGTGCAACGTGTCTCGTATATAGGACGGTAACCGAAAAACATGCGGCTGCAAATGCTTGTCCACAAAAACACTGATTTTTTCCGTAAGTGACCCATTGCCCGAGACAATGGGCCGCCCGGGAGGTCGCAATGGGTTCTTGTGAATTTTCGGGAGAGCATAAAAGGTGGGCACCACTGGGTTTTCAACCTTAAGGGTAGATCCCACCTCAGCAGTAATGATGCCCTCTGCCACTGCATTTTCTATAAGATCAAAAAGCTTGCGTTGGTTCATGATGACCCTGGATGCAGGGACCCTCCGATACCATTCACTATTTCCAAGAATCTTCTGGCACATAAAGATATATTGCTCAGATCTCATCACAACCAGATTCCCCCCCTTATCAGAAGGTTTAATAATTAGATCCCTATTTGCACGTAACTCCGCAAGGGCCTGAACTTCACCCTCTGAGAGATTAGATATGTTATTCTTTTCTATCCATATTCTCTGAATGTCCTTTTCCACCAAGGACACAAAGGTATGGACACTAGGACATAGGGAAAAGGGGGGGAAGGAAGTGGACCTGACTTTGAACTGTTGGTTGATCTTTTCACTGGCTGACCTGTGAGGTCTTGCCATCCCGAAGAGATCCTCATCATCGGGCTGGCCACTCTCCTCACTCAATTTCACTAGATCCATTAGGGCCCGATAGTCCTGATTGGACCAATCCTGCCAATCTTTAATAGCTCCTCCTAGAGGAGCTTCACTCTTTCTTTTATGGGGGTCATGTACACATGTGGACCCATGTACTTGTATGTGGGCGCATTCGTGCCCCGCTTTCCGGTTATTTACAATGGGAGCCGGATTTCCAGTCCAGTCTTATTTGGTGGTAACCCTTTGGGGTTCATGGATGGTTTGCATGTCGATTGGTGGCAGCCCCGGACTGGCATTTTGCTGACTCCGGGGCTTGCACTGATTGACATTTATTTTTATGCTTTTTTGTACGTAGGTGTTCTTCATATGATTATGTCAATTTGTCTATCTTTGGATATGATTGTATGCTAATATAGTACATGATATGCAATTCTGTAGGGGGTCTGCATTTGGGTGTTGTGGTTCATTTCTCCCCGCCCCCTCCCCTCGGGTCCTCGCCATGCGCATTGGTCACAGAGAGCATCCCCGTTTGTTGCAGGGCGCACATCCGGGTCTTGCTATGTTGGAGCGCTCTTGCGCTCCAGTGACACACTGCGCACGCGCCCGCCGTAGCTTGGACGGGCGTGCGCGATGACGCGGCGGTGGCTGGCGTGAGCGGGAGGCGGACATTACAACGCTTAAAAGACGCATGGATGGCGTCTTCAGGCATTTCTCTGCTGTCTCGCCTTTGAAAAGGCCGCTAGTGCGGCGAAACATGTCAGGCACTACTGACAGCTACCTCACCATGCTGGGCATGCCATAAGAACCTCCACTGGACCTTATCCTCTTATTTATCCACACGGCAGCAGTACTTAAGGACTGGTAACTATGCGATCTTGATGGCTTTGCTTTGCATTTGTACTGCTTGGACCTGCTTTGCATAAGTTGCATGGCCAGATTTTTCCTGCATGGACCGGTCGTGTATGGCTTTGCTTTGCCTTGCTACATTCATATCATTGCTACTCACCAATCTATGCCTGTCCCTGCGAGTGGGGGACTCACAGCCCATATCAGCATTTGGAGGATTTGATCACCTGTTCCTCCTGGCCATATGAAAGATGCTGTTGGCAATAGATGATTATAATAAGGATCTCTGCTTCATTTTCCTGCATGGTATGATGAACTGATACTACATTTCATTTGGCAATACATGATTGGAGACCTTGGATCCATGTTTGATATCAGATCACCAGCTGCTTATTTATGATTACCACAGGCCCTGTGACTTCATGTTCAATCTTTGCCAATGCATCAACCTATACATGTTGCATGAATTTGCTGTTTAGCCATCACATTGAACTGCCTTTAAGCATTTAAAGAGGTTTTTGGGGACTGCAGCCCCGTATCGATTCAGTGGTGTACATGCCCAGCTGAGTGGAGGTTTAACATTTTAGAATTGTTTAGGGGGGTTTATGTATTATTGTACAGTCTTTATGTGTGTTTTTTCTACTATTTTACAATAAAGTTTACATTTAATAATTTTTCATGCACCCAAGAGCCAATTCTCCTCTTTATGGTTTCATTATTAATTTCTTTAGTGAGCATTGATTCACACCATTTGGACCATATTTTTTAAAATTTGGTTGGACAGTTTCTACCCGCATAGGTTAATTTATAGAGAGCAAGGGATTTATTCACCAGGTTTATCCATTCACATTTAGTGGGTACCAGGGCCGGTTCTAGACAGGTACATATGAGAGGACAGTCAGAAATGTGAAGGGGGTATCATGTGTACAAATCATGTTCGAGCATATGTTTTCCCCTGCACTTATAGTAAAGTATTTGGGGGGTATTGGGGGACAGAATAGACTACTGGTCTGTGTTCACGCAAACAGGCAGCAGAGTGGTGTCAAGACTTTTCAGGACCAGGTAAGGATAGACAAGTCCCACATTAAATCACTCATCGCTGAGCGGCAGCCGAGGAATTGGGGAACAGACTAGTACTGGTGGTCTGGTCTCTGTCCTTCTAATATCAGCCTCAGGCAAACAGGTAGCAGAGTGGTGGCACTGGTAACAGACTACTGGTGGTCTCTGTCCTAATCAGCCTCAGGCAAACAGGCAGCAGAGTGATGGCAATCTACCTGACTTGGCACTGGACTCAGTGGACTAGCAGGCTAGAGGCAGCGGTGGTGAGCGACTGCCATGTCACTAAACACAGACAAAGCGGCAAGCACAGCAGTCTCAGTCTGGCTCAGTAGCTCTGGTGTGACAACAAGTGTAGGCGTGCTGGCGCTGCTCGCGTCACTACACATGGAGGAGGAACAAAGAAATAGCAGGCTAGTGGTCATGTGACCCCCCAGTGCCGGTCCTGGTGGGTACCTCTGTCTGGTTACAATGTTGTAATATCAATTTTCCCGTCAACGTGAAAGAGTGTGAAAAGAAGGATTTTTTATATCTGTTGAATGTTTCCTCCCCAAAGAGCCCCAGCAGTACCAATTTGGGTTCAAGGTGGAATGGGCGACCCAGCAGCTGAGTTATCACCGCCTCAATTTGTGCCCAGTTATTTAATAGTTTCCATCCTGTTGGCTTGATTACACATCAATTATTCCAAACTATAAATTACTTCCCAATAGAAAATTGGTTGGGAGGTGGTGATCAATGCACAACACATTATCATTAAATTTCCATTAGCCAAATTCTGGCAAAAACCTATTTACTGCTGCTCTGCTAGTTCACCACTGTTGAATGCAGTTCAAAACTAAGCATCACCATTGACCATAAAGGACATTAGAACTGTGATAACAATGGGTGTTCACCACATCATGTACCTTAATGCTTCATAAAGGTAAGTATTATCAAATGATGTACTGCTTATTCAAAACGTAATCATTTTAAAAAGAACTCTGGGGCCCATATACAATTCAACTTAGTTTTCACCTAAGTGATAATTTTAAAGCGGCGCTTACGCAGGCGCAGCAGAGGAAAACCTGGCGAGGTCGGCCTCTGCACCGTCAGGGACCTGGAGCGAGCGGAGCTGCGGCAAGGGACCTATCGGCTGCTAGGGGCTGGAGGAAGCCCCGGGTAAGTAGGTGTCATTTTTTTTGAGCAGCTCGAATATTCCCTTTAAAAGGAAATAAATGTGTCAACCTCCATACAGTATATCTCCCGCCTATGGTTTTTTTATTTCAACTTGCTAAAAGAAAAAAAAAAAAAAGTAGACAGTTTCATAGAAATAGTTCATCAAGGTGGGATTATATGTTACAAGCCTGTTTAAAAAATGGGCACTAGAAGCAGCGACCACCTGCACAGCCACCCACGTACCCCCCCTCCCCCCCCATTCATCAGTGGCCGCAGTTCGGTGCCTACACACGAGGCACCGGACACGGATGCAGATTCCTAGACTATTATTAGGTAGGACTACTATTCATATTATGGATAATCTATTGAGATAGCATATGTTCATGCAACAATGCAAATATTCATTCCTCAATGCAAAGTCACTGTAGTGTGCACGGTCTCTGCTTTGAGGCATGGATGAAAGTTTCTATATACTGATTTGTACTGTAGCGTGGACATATGGTCCAGACTGCTTGGTGGGAATTCACATAAGCCTCACTGGGCTTATGTGAGTTATTTGAGTTTTCTGCAGCAATGTATTTGAGCTTGCTGCTGACAATTTCCATTGGTCCAGAACACTGAAGCAATGAGAAAGTCCAGTGGGAAATTCAAATATGCAAATGCCAGGGTTTTGAGTTGCTATTTAACAGAGAAGCAATGGGAGTGGACAGCAGAGGCATCGTTATGCAAATAAGATAGGATTACACATGAATAACTAAAGAAAAGAATAAACAACAAATTATTAGAAACAGACATGGATTATTATACTGGAATTTAATAAAGGATTTTACAACCAGATGTTCAGAACAAGGAAGAGCGGCTGTGCACGTCCAGTATAAAACACCAGCTGTATTCAAATAATGATAAAATAACAGCAATTAGTGGTACAGTCCACCTAGGAGAGAGAGGGATTACAGCATGTTCAGAGGTCAACAGCAGTTTTGCACCCACACAGGAGGTGCTTTGTCAGGACACTGAGCCCCCCTTGATAACCACCCCTTAAATAGTGTACTTACTCATACAGACGATTAACAGCAGAACAAGCAATCACTCCATTGCACCAAGCCGATACCCCCGGGCTATCACTTCCTAGACGCTCTAGGCATTCCAAAAAATGAAAAAAAGAAGTGGCCATTGAAGGTAGCCGCGTATCAGCGGCTAGAAGGTGTCATGTTCACTCCCCTAAAACCGAGATGCTATACAGCGTCTGCCAAGAATGCCCAGAAAGCAGACACTCCCCCTACTAAGATAGTAGGGTTGTTTACTTGTCTAAAAAAACCTTAGGATTTGTTTTTAACAGACACTATAATGCATAGGTAGGTGAGGAGATGTGGGGAATATATACATTTGGTGCGTAAACATCCAGGAAAGGAGTAATGAAATAAGATTTATGTGCAAGGTATGCAATAGATTACGCCCATGGTACCCCACTATTTTTTGATCCCCAAAGGAAAGAAAGAGAGAAAGAGAGAACAAGAGAAATAGATGGAATAAATAAATATGTGTGCATTATTGGTGATATAGTTTTAACTATATATTTTAGAAATCAGTTTTTAATGAGAATGTTGAAGTAAAGATTACATTTTTATGAAAAAATAGCAATACTGTATAAGATATATAGGTAATACCCTCTCCTGCATGTTTTAGCACCATCTTGTGGAAGATGCTGGGACTCAGAACATTCGTTTGGGTCCCAGGTATCCTTTTTTGGACGCACTTTCTTTCCCATCTGGTGATACGCCTGCGTAGGTCACGTGGTACGCGTGCACGCAGATAATGCGGATGGGAGTTGGTGCGATCCAGAGTGGAGCGCATAGGCTTCCTGTCATGACGTACGCGTGACACGCGTCAGAATGTACGCGTGCGCGCGGTTGACGTGGACAGGAAGTGATGCGAGCGGCTCTACGTGCCCGGAACACGGAACAACTGCTCGGCAGTATAAAGTCTCCCATGATGGGACGTGTAGTGCGCACGGAGCCTCAGAGGAAGCTTTTTGGAGCGAAACGGTCGTCAGGCGGGCCGCTGCCACCCCCACATTGCCCCACAGCCAGGACTCTAACAGGGTATGTCAGTAACGTTTATCTTTCAATGAAATAACTAGAATGTTTATGGAAGAAGATTTAACTGACTAAATAAAAAGCCTTGGAGCAGTGCAAGATTGCTTTTCTTCTTTGTTATCGGCTATACTACATCTATTTCATTAATCTATGCACGCAAGAGGTGATACCCTGCATCCTAATAACCGTGTAGTGGAAGCCCTCCCTAAAGCTCATACCCACTGTGATAGTCTCTTTGATCTTATTTACTGACAACTCTCCCTACTCACATGCACACTATTTTGGTTCTGGGAAATCCTCCATGAGGAGATGAACTAGTACAAAACATGTCGGTTCTGTCATATTCTAACTGCTTACTTTTTTCACTGTAGTGGTCAAAAAAATAGTGTATTAAAATATAGAAAAATTGCAAAAATAATTTACAATTTAACAAGATAGTCCACAAGTAAATAAAAGGGATAAAATGAAGACAAATACTTAGTTGCTTTTTGGTCTGTTAAATCTTTAGATTAGATTACTTAATTATGTTAAAAAGTGACCCCTTTAATCTATTTGCTTAAAGGAAACCAGAGAGGTAATAAAAAATTTTTATACATACCTGGGGCTTCTACCAGCCCCATGCCCGCTGATCGCTCTGATGCCACCGTCCTCACTCTTCTCCAGCTCAAGTACCGGTCCCATATGTTCTGCCAGTCGCGGCCAGTCTGCCCAAGAAAAGTGCGCCCTCTACGTATCTCTGCGCTATCCACCTGCCACTCCACTGACCAGCTGATGCACTAGGCTAGAGAGTGTTCACTAGAAGGGCTAATATCACTAATAAAACTCAATTATTTGGTCACATAATGAGAAGAAAGGATTCCTTGGAGAAATTCTTAATGCTTGGAAAAAGGATGGCAGAAGCTAAGCATATGGGAAGCTATGAACATGCCTAGGCAGCAGCTGAAATAAGCAGTGATTGACAGAGACATCTGACCTGCAGAAGTACATATGGTCCTGAAGAGTCAAAGTCCACTGAACAAATGAGGAGAAGTAGGAGAACCAATTCATAAAATATCTATTTTGATAAAAGAGAATCCAGCAATCATATTCTCCAGAATCGGCTAAAAGATGAGCAATTGTTGCACTATTCAGAAAATTATATATAAAAAGCAGCTCCATATGGGGTGCTATCCACAGCTTTATAAAGATGCTCTTACATGTGCAAATTTGATTGTATTACGAAATACAGGACTGTAAACGGGCTACAAACGCTTTAATTTCTTTTATTGCTGTCCTTTGTCCTCATTGATTTATTGAATTGGGATTTTAAACAGTATACGGTACTTCAGTAAATTGTACTGGTTAAAAACACTGTAACAATATACCACAAGTATGATCATGACCAAAAGTGTAATTCTGTGTTAATTTCAATGGGATGACAGCAGTTCATTACTAGATTAAACACAAGAGGGCAACACAACACAAAAGAAAATGGCTTTGCACCAATTTTGTTTCTATGTCCTAGTTGAGAATGGTAATCTTAATGAATTTTTAAAGCTACAATTTATTACATTTTACAAAATGCAATAAGATTATTATTTTTTATAGTTATACTGTAGTTACGTTTATAGAGTGACAACATATTCCATAGCCCTTTAAACGTACAAAACCACCAACAATGGGAGACATAGATACATGAGCAATTCAACATACAGTACAATAAGGACAATCAGTTACACAAGTACCGATACATACAATAGATGTGAAGTTTGAAAAACATCACCAATACTGATAGATATTTGATAAATTGCACAAAAACAGAAAACAAAGGGGGGAGGTCCCTGTCCTTGAAAGCTTACAATCTGGAGGTCATAATAAAAAAGTGAATGGTGGTGAATCCAGTAGAGGGATTGTGATTAGAGTTAATCGTAATCACAGGACGTGCAGCAATTTGTGAGCATTTGCACTCTAATGAATTGTATAGGTACAGGAAAATCGTTTCTAAAATCACTAGCAAAGCACTTCCACAAAACACTAGTTACTGTGATGGAGCTTTGTGATTTTTAGTGGGTGCCAGCCTTTATTTTGGATTCACTTTATATTAGATTGAGGATTGTGTAATCTAGATGCTGGACTGCCTATATACTTGATTGGTCTAATTTATGTTTTATACAGCATGACATCATTGGGAATCTTACTAGATCCTACAAACTAGGATTAAATTATTGACTTCTGCCTGATACATGCACCCTGTGAATAATTTTAGTTTCAAAAACTTTTATAAAGGCACAAGTGTGCCAATTTAACAGGTATAACAAGCAACAGTTCTGCAAGTACCCCAACATGGGTTGCAGAAACCATAAAGTTGGCTACAAAACATAATACAGCAATCACGTTCAAAAGAACAAAAATACAATAGTATTTCGGGAATAACAAGAACCTTACTTACAGAATAGCAGGCTTAGATAGATTAAGGGCAGAAACATTGTAAAAGTACAGCCTTTTAGGAATAGTGATACGTACACTTATAATTATTGTAGGAGCAGAGCTAACAAGAAGGGAAACATAGTATATAGACTAGATGGCTAGGTAGAATTTATGCAGGATGGTCTTGGCCTAGTTGGAGTTGAGCACCTCTCGAAAGTTGGCTGGATGTCCAAGGGTCCCACACCTTTTGAAAATGTGGCAGGCGATCATTGATTATAGCGTTTATACGTTCAGAGGTCATTCTGGAGTTTATCCTGTCAATCACTTGAAGATAAGTTTGACGTGTTCCAGTTAGCTGCAATATGAACTTTCCCTGCAGAGATGATAAATTGTATTAGTTTATGCTGTGCATGGAGTATGGAGGTTGGTTTAAATCCTAATAAGAAAATTTTAGGGTCGAGGGCAATATGAGTAGGGATTAGTTTATTTATCAGGAGTCGGATTCTGCCCCAAAAGCGGGCGACCCTTGGACATGAAAACCAGGTATGGTACATAGTACCAGGTACATTGCACCCTCTGAAACATGGTGGGCTTCTCTTGTGATCTATAGTATGAAGTTTATGAGGTAGGTGCGATGGAGTAGACGCATAGAGACTTCCATATTTGTCATTTGTAGGCTACCTTTAGATAGAGTTTCAAAACATTGCGCCCAGTCCTCGCTAGTGAGTTGGGAACGCATGTCAAGTTCCCATTGTTTTTGATAGGTGTGCGTGAAGTTGGGTGAGGGGGAGTTGAAGGAGGAGTAAAGGAATGAGAGTATTCCCTTTAGCATGGGATCATTGAGGCAGATGCTTTCAAATTGAGTAGGACGAAGGGAGGTACCCGGCTTGGCCAAAGACAACAAAAAGTGATATAATTGTCTTATTTTAAGCCATTCAGATAGGCGTGGTTTTGTTATTTCTATTAGCTGTGGCCAAGTAGGGATTGCTCCCCTGTGGAGATAAACTTTAATTGTAGGATTATCTTCCTCTGACCACCATGCGAAGGGTGGAACCTGGATGCCTTCTTGGAAATCAGGGTTTGACTTGATTTCCGTGAAGATGGAGAACTGGGATTGGAGTGCGGCTGAGGATCTGACTGTTCTCCAGATCTTCAGAGTATGATAGGTTATTATTGAGTCGTCTCGTATAGAACCTAGATCTTTAGATTGTGACCAGAGGAGACCTTTCCATGAGAGGTGCTAAAATTAGATTCTCGAGGGAGACCCATCTAGGGGCGTGGTGGTCGCCGTAGATGGTTGGGAGAATCGCAAGTTGGGTGGCTTTATAGTATAGATTGAGGTTGGGAGCAGACATGCCTCCATTATGTTTATGCCAGAATAAGATTTTGCAGAAATTCTGGGTCTTTTACCAGCCCAAATAAATTTGGTAATTTCTTTTTGAAGGGTCATTAAATCACCTCTATTAACGGGTATTGGAAGGACCCGGAAATAGTACAAGATTTTGGGCAATAGCGTCATCTTTATACTTGTGATTCTCCCTGCCCACGATATCTTATAGGAATTCCACAACCTGAGCAGGGCATTCAACTTCCCTTATAGGGGGACATAATTTCTCCTATAAAGTTGAGAGTATTCGTTTGTGAGTTTTATACCTAGGTATTGCGTGAAGTGGTCACGATGCTGGAATTTATGTTGCTGTGAGATGGATTGTGCTTGGGTTTTGGTGTAATTACAGTACATGGCCTCTGATTTCTCGTAGTTAAGCCTTAGTCCTGAGAGCCCTTCAAAAAATTTGAGGGCTTTCATTAGGTTGGGGATGGATATGTGCGGATTGGTTATGGTAAGAAGAATGTCATCAGCAAAAAGGCTAAGCTTAAATTCTTCGTTGTATATAGTGTAACCCTGAATTGAGGTATTTTGTCTGAGATAAGATGCTAGGGGCTCTATGATGATGGCAAAAATTGCTGGTGAGAGGGGGCATCCTTGTCTGGTACCCCTCTGTATGGATATTGGAGTATTGGGGGATCCTGGGAGTTTAAGAGTTGCATGGGGCATTGAGTAGATTTGTTTAAGCCAATGGGTATAGGAGGTCGGGATTCCTAAGTGGGATAGCACGTCTAACATATATGGCCAGGCAATCATGTTGACGGCTTTTTCTATGTCTAATGTTAGGGTCATTAATGGCCTTTTGGTTCTATTTGCGTGGGAGATTAAGACTAGATTTTTCCTAATACTGTCCGTAGCTTGCCTGAAAGGTACAAAGCCCACCTGATCCTTATGGACAATAGCGGGGAGGAGTTTATTAAGTCTTTGGGCTAGGATAGCTGTAAATATTTTATAATCGATGTTAAGGAGGGAAATTGGTCTGTAATTTTTGGGCTGTAAAGTGTCTCTGTTGGGTTTAGGGATCAGTGTGATAAAGGCATCTAAAAATTCTGAATGCGATAGATCTTTTTTACGCAAATCGTTAAGAAACGTTTGAAGATGTGATCATAGTATTCCCTGGAATTTCTTATAATAAAGGGCCGTGAGACCATCAGGGCCGGGAGCTTTTTTTAGTCTTAAGTTTTCCAATTGCTTTATAAATTTCTTCTGTTGTTATTGGAGTGTCAAGAGCCTCTTTGGAAACATTATTCAGTATAGGGAAATTAATTTGCTTGAGGAAGTTGTTGACTTTTTGGTGTGTGTGTGTGGGGGGGGGGGGGGGGGGGGGAGTGGAATCGGTATAAAGTTTTTGGTAAAACGAATGGAAGGTTTGCATAATTTTATTCGGATCACTGGTGACCTGGCCTTGGGGAGTCCTAAGTTTGAATATAGTATTGGTTCTATGGGAATTCCTTAGTTTGTTAGCGAGCCACGTGTCAGGTTTGTTTGCATATCTATAATATTTAGCTCTAGTCCATGTCAGGGCTTTTTCTACGTTGTGGGATAGGAGAATATGAAGTTGCAGCTCGACGTCTTTAACCACCTTAGCGGTATGGACGAGCTCAGCTTGTCCATTACCGCCAGAGGGTGCCGCTCAGGCCCCGCTGGGCCGATTTTAATGAAATAAAAAGCACACGCAGCCGGCACTTTGCCAGCCGCGTGTGCTACCTGCGAGCAGTGGCGAAAGAGGGTCCCCCCAGCCGCCCTAGCCCAGCGTAGCCGGAACAAACAGTTCCGGCCAGCGCTAAGGGCTGGATCGGAGGCGGCTGACGTCAGGATGTCGGCTGCCGTCACTCCGCTCGTCGCTATGGCGACGAGGTAAGCAAAACAAGGAAGGCCGCTCATTGCGGCCTTCCTTGTTAATTCTGACCGCCGGAGGCGATCAGAATTACGGATCGGGAGCGCCCTCTAGTGGGCTTTCATGCAGCCAACTTTCAGTTGGCTGCATGGAATAGTTTTTTTTTTTATTTAAAAAAAACCCTCCCGCAGCCGCCCTGGCGATCGTAATAGAACGCCAGGGTGGTTAATCTGTTTTAAAAGAAAATTGTACAAACCATGGTGAGATTAAAATGAAGGTGAGTATGACCCGATTGATCAAAAAGAACTTACAACTTCAAATCCTAATAAACATACAAAATCTTTATTATTAATCATATACATAATATCCCGTTAAAAAATGTGCCCCCCCAGCTCCCCACTCCCCGACTTCCCCCCCCAAAAGAAGAACCAGAGACCCCCCACCCACTCCTCAGACTGCCTATATAAGACTAATATAGGGCTGGACACAAGGTTAGTATACTCAAATGAGATAGCCACATATAGATCTATATCAATACTGGACGTCCAGTCAACAAAAATAGGTCAAAAAAAATATATGTGTACACTTCCAATTGTTCATAGTATAGCATAAACCACCATGCAGCCAGTCATTGGGTGAAATGGCAAGCACAAATGATGTAAGCGAGAAAATTTGCCCAGCCAGAAAGTTGCGGTGCAGGCATAGCCAATGCTATTAATCAGCTTCTTATTGAAATAGTCCGCAGCGTTAGCAGGCATAAAAACCAGTCTATAGCATACCACAGCAGATTAGTAAGCGGAGACATTGTAGCACATGCAGCAGGTAAAGCCATGCAATCAATCTGTCACAGTTCCAATTCCAGGATCAAAGATATGCGGTTACATGCAGTAACAAGTAACAGTGGCTGTCCACATACATAACACCAGGTCATGCCCGTGGGGCTGCTTACGTCTCCCAAGGAGGATGCACTGAACTCCCTGTGGTAGTGGGTGCAGATCGTAAGATGTCCAAAGTTGTGGCCTGCAAAGGGAGAAGTATCCGGCTAGCTGAGGGAAGATGACCCAACTGGCTGCAATGAGGCAAGGGCTTGCATCCAATTCAAATCAATGCCCGCAATGGAGAACATACTAGCTGGCTGTGGGCAATGGTGGAGGTCTCCGGTAGTGCTAGGAGGGAGACAGCAAGGAGGCCGGGACGCTGCACATCCGTCTTCGACCGGTTTCGCCGGACTTCCGGCTTCCTCTGGAGGTCTGTCAGCTTCCTGTGTGCCCCAGAATTTATTCCCCCGTCGATGGGACACACACAGCCGGCCAGCGACGCCCACCCCCACCCGCGGCTAAAGCCGGGCGGGAGGGTGGGGCAGGCGGACACGGCAGCCAGGCATCAAAGCAGACTGACCGACACGTCCGCCAGGCCCCGCCCCTACGCCCGAACAGCCGCCGGAGGGGGCGGGCGAAGCCAACCCAGCCATAACGCACATCCCAGCGAGGGGGGAACAAAGTGAGCAAACCTACGGACCTAAACAGAGCTCATAGATCACAACCAATTAACCTCATATCAGGTATATGAACTTTCCTCTGTAAATAGCATACAAATATTGAATTTAAAGAAAATATAATATAAAGGATGATGTGATATAAACCAAACAAGAACTTTAATAAAGAAAAGATGGGGTAGTATAAACTTACCCCAAACAAAAAGTGTATAATAACACATCATATATATTAATTATCACTCAAGGTGAGCCCTTGGCAATGAACAGCAGGGACACCCCACCGAGCGCGCGCAGGCAAAAACAGTGGGTCCCGCAATACCACACCGGTTCAGGAGAGTCAATTGAACACTAAATGGGCAAGAACAAGACATAACTAGTATTCTCGTTCAGTCCCGGGGGTTCTGTCGCATGCAAATCAAAAATCCATCGGGACTCCCTCTGTAGCAGTAATCGGTCCATGTCACCACCCCTGATGGAGGCATGGATCCGATCCAAACCCACAAATCGCATCCTAGTTGGATTCCCAGCATGTGCTGTTTTGAAATGTCTGGCCACCGGTGTGAGATTGGATAAATTTGTACTTCTAATATTGGTAACGTAATCTGAGATCCGCGAACGGAACTCTCGTTTTGTCTTTCCAACATAAAATGCCCCACATGGGCATAGCAGCAAATAGACAACCAAAGTAGTACTACAATTGACATAATGTCCCAACTCCCAATCTCTCCCATCCGGTAGCCTGACCAGCCTGCCTACTTGTATATACCTGCACATTGTGCAACCACCGCAGGTGTACGTGCCTACAACCTTGCAGTGTTTGCCCAACTTGATGCAGTGATCTCAGTCGCTGAAGCTTGAAGGAGAGGTTTGCTATGTCTTCAGTTCTTTTCCTTTTTTGGGCGGGCCCCTATTTGTATAAATTTGCCACGAATTACAGCCTTGTGGGCCATCCAAAGTGTAGCAGGGGATGTTTCAGGAGTTTCATTTTCTGAAAAATATTGCTGAAAATGGGAGAGAATTTCAGCTCTTGATTTAGTGTCTATGAGCAAAGATTCATTTAGGCACCAGGAGCGAAATTTAGCAACTTCAGCATGGAGATCAAAGCATACAAGGATCATATCACGATCAGATAAAGGGGTTGGAATATGCCTAATATAGGTTAAAAGAGGGACAGTGGATGAGGTTAGTAAGATGTGATCAATTTTAGCGTACGAATGGTGGGGCGCTGAGTAGTGAGTGTATCCTCTTTTATCTCCGTGAAGCTCCCTCCATGCGTCTACCAGGAATTCGTTTTCCATAAGCGTTTGGAGGCGATTACGCTGGTGTTTTGATAGCTTATCAGGGGATGGTTTGGATTTGTCTAATTTTTCATTTAGGGTAAGATTAAAATCACCACACCATATAAATAGAGTGTTTCTGGCTGTTGAGATTTTTTTCTGAATGGTTTGGAATGTTTTGAATGCTTGGTCAGGTGGGGCGTATGAATTTATAAGCTGGAGGCACCAGGAGTATAAAGAGCCAGTTATGATCATAAATTTCCCATTAGGGTCTGACTGTGTGTCAGTTATTTCAAGGGGAAGGTTATTATGTATTAAGATTAGGACACCTCTGTGTTTTTTAGATGCATTGGAGAAATATTTAATCATATAATTTTTATGGAAATATGAGGGACAGGAGGCAGCCGAAAAGTACGTCTCCTGAAGACAAATGATATCGGGGTGATGCCTGCTCAGGTCATGGAACAGTTTTCTCCTCTTGTGGGGTGAGTTGAGGCCTCGTGCGTTAAGGGATAAGACCTTTAGAAACGTGCTACTAGCCGAGGAAGCCATTTGGTGTATATGTTACGGCCAGAACCCGAAGTCTGGCCACTTCGGGTTCTGGCCGGTCAGAATGGGAAGTGGCCGCTCTCTGCGGCCAATACACAAAACGCTGCTGAATTTTGGACTTTGGCCGGCCAGATCGCGTACTAACTAAGTGTGGCCGGCCAAGTCCCGAAGCTCACCTCTCCGCTTTACATCCCCTCTCCCTGCGCTGTCTCCGGCTGTCTGTTCTGTCCCTTCTCCCTGCGCTGTTTCCGGCTGTCAGTTTTACTTACAAGGACCCCTGGGCTGCCCTGATGATGCCGGCTGCTTCATATCCCCTGCTCTCCGATGAGCTGCTGTGCGCAGCTCAGTCAGTTGTCTGTGTCCTGCTGGTGTTCTGCTGTCCCCCGTTCGTCTGCACTCTCCTGTTCAGCTTTCCTCTGCTAAGTTCTCCGTGTCCCATTCTCCGTTAGTCTGTGAGGACCCGGGGCTTAAGAAGCAGGGGTATTGGTGTATGCTGCGAAGCGGGGGGGGGGGGGGGGGGTTGGTGTCCCTGAAATCTGCTGTCCCCGCTCAGCTCTTCACAACGGTTGCTTTCTCCTCGAATGACCCAAGGCTCCAGGTGACACGGGGTGGACAGAGAATGGAAGGGGGTGGGGGAGGAATTTGAGAGGAGGATGGCAGTTTATGGATAACTAGTGACCTTATGCTGGATACACACGTTGGGTTTTGCTGCGCGATTCGCGGGATCGATTCCATCAATTCGATTATTTCCAACATGTTCGTTCGTGTTTCGATGGATCCAGCCGTCGATTTTGCATATTAAGTATGCTAAATCGACGGCTGTATCCATCAAAACACGATCGAACGTGTTGGAAATAATCGAATCGATGGAATCGATCCTGCGAATTGCGCTGCAAAACGCAACCTGTGTATCCAGCATTAGCCCGTTTAAAAACGGGCTAGGTCTGTCCCTACGTGCACTTGCACACACGGCCTACAGCTATGTCAACACTAATAAAAATGCTAATATAATATGTTACGGCCAAAACGGGAATAAAACTGGCCGGTTTGACGTCGGCCAAAGTCTAAAATGCTGGGAATTTCTGACTTTGGCCGACTGACTTTGGCCGTTTCTAGAACTGGCCGGCCAATGTCACAAATTTCCAGCATTTTGGACTTTGGCCGACGTCAAATCGGCCAGTTCTAGAAACGGCCGGCCAATTCTAGAATTGGCCAATTTCTGGTTTTGGCCATAACATATATAAAAAAAAAATGCTTATAGTGTACGTGCTGCAAGTAAGGAGAAAATGGGAGTGTGAACGTGAACGCGTGGACTGTTATGACAGTCCAAAAATGGTAGGTATGAGAGAGATCAGACATATCAAATCTAATCCTTGTCATGCCTCTTAGTGGGGGAACAGCAAGAGAACCCTGAACGGCAAGGGCTAGGTGTGTTCGCTTAAGAGCTAGTATAAAAAAGGAATATTAAAACGATAAAATGCAAGAACAAGTAGTTGTAGTATTTCACGGGGATGACCTTGGTCCCCGTTTTCCTCCCCCCCCCCCCATTCCATGGCAGCATTTTGAAGAGAGAGGAAGTGTGCTTCAGTAGCATTTATATCACATATTTGAGTGTAGGCTGATGGACCAAGGCGCTGGGAGCCTCATCCTGGTACTAATCATATATTGAGGTGATGATCCGGGTGTGCGGGAGGACCCCGGGCAGGTTTCTTCAGCTCGGGGGAGATGCACGGGCCCCAGCACCCAAAGTGGGCGACTAAGGGGCCCGCGCATGCCTCCGCCCCAAGCCCGTGCGACCAGGCCACACACCAGGTCAGACCCATATGTACCAGGGGTGCGCTAAATCAAGTGGTGCGACTAACAAGGTGAAAGGAGTAAATCATATATAGGCTTGCATTATACGTTAAGTTATTGGTGCCTACTAAATGGTAAGGACAATTTTTGCTCAGGCGTAAAGAATCATTTGTGGGCCCCATGGGGACACGACCAGGTTTCCTTAGCTCGGGGGGTGTGCGGGGGCTGCCCGAGAGCCCAGCCAAAGGCCAGGCTCTCCGGCGACCCCGCCCACCCCCCCCAGCCTCCACCTTTTAGGCCATGCCACCCGCAGGACTGACTGATAGGTATCTTATGCATGGTAAAACAGACTGTTAGATCAGAACATGGTTTAACTATTACATTACAGAGTATAAATGCAGCATCCTAAGAAAAGGACAAAAGAAGAGGTTAGTGGACTCATGCATTACAGAGGTACAGGCCTGGACCAGCCAGATTTCACAACATGAGAGGAACGTCTGCCCTGGGATAAAAGTTAGTTGAGATCCAGATTCGATGGAGGTGATAACATATCGGCTGATCAGGTCAGGTCGAATAGTTTCACAATGTTTTTAGCCGGGCAGAGGTATCTGGGATAATGAAAAGGTCAGGCTGCCTTAATAGAAAGTTCAGTGGGAGTTTGGGCCTAAAAACCTTTTATGGATAGGATCAGACTTCACAACGAGGCAGAAGCTTTTGTAAAGTCAGCCGGGGTCAGGGGGGAATGTATAGGAACAAAACAGTGGGGAGCTAGGGAACCCGAGGCCAAACCAAGTAATGTGAAAACAGATAGAAAGTTACCATTTCAGAGATGCAGGACTAGTCCTGTTGTGAGGAAGGGCCTGCACCGCCAGATCTTCGTCTGCTCACCGTGGACTACTCCCTTTCAGGCCTTTGTGGTCTCGGGGGCAGTGGTGCCGCACTTTGCTGACCAGAAGGTTCAGGGGTCTCCATCCTGATGTTCTCCGCTTCAAAAAGTTGCCTGCCCTCTCTCAAGGACTTCACCAGCTGGGTGGTACCATTAAGTTGAAATTGCAGTCCACATGGGAATGTCCACCAGTACCTGATGTTCTCTCGGATGAGAGTTTGGGTAACAGGGCGCAAGGTTCTTCGCTTTTGTAGAGTGAGCGAGGAGAGATCGGCGTACAGCCGTACGGATTGTGGGACCCCCGGCAGGTTGGTAAGGTTCCACGCCGCATTCATGACTCTCTACTTTGCTTCGTAATAGTGAAACTTTAGAACGACATCTCTTGGCAGATCAGGGTTGCGGGGCCTGCCCAGGGCTTTGTGGATCCTGTCAAGGCGGAATTCCGCGGGATCTGCTTGTGGAAGTAGAGCCGCAAAGAGATTGAGTGCTGCCTCCTTGATATCGATTATGTTCTCCGGAAGCCCACGTATGCGGATATTGGATCGCCTTGCGTGGTTTTCATAGTCTTCCAAACGAGACTCAAGCTGGGCTATTTTGGCGTCCTGAGCTTCCATTCTGGTGGTGTCCTCCTTAAGAGCGTCTGCACAAGAGTCAACTCTTTGTTCCAAGTCGTTTACGCGGTCTCCTATGTCATGTACCTGGGTTGTAAGGCCTGCAACTGCGTTGGTTAGTTCCTCTCGAAGTAGTAGCTTAATCTCGGCTAGGAGCTCGGCATGGGATTCCCGTAAGACTGGGTAAGACAGAGGAGTGTTCTGGGTAGTTACGGCAGCCGGGGAGTCCTGAGCGCGTGGCGTCGTTGGCGAGTGTACGTTTATGGGGGAGAGAGCAGCAGAGGAGGAAGATGTTCCATCCGGGAAGAATGGTATTGGCCGATTCTCTGCCTGCGGAGAAGATTTGGTAGAGCCCTGAGAGCGAGGGGAAGCCGGTAGGGATTCATTTGGGTTTGGACATCCTTTGCCGGAGTTTTGGTTGGATGGTGGAGAAGCGGTGGCGGCCATCTTGCTAGTCCCTGCACCACGTTTCTTAGAGAGGTCTGTGATAGAAGGCTGGGTCGCAGGGTTTCCAGCTTTCTCATTCTTCTTCTTTCCCATTGTAGGAAGCGATTATCAGTGCGGCTGCAAGGGAGAGAGCTCTTGATATGGGGTTAAATCGCCCGTTTTTGTCGATCAGGCACGGAGCTCACACGGAGTGCATCCACTTCCGTTGGAGCCGCGCATGAGCCCCCCGTGAATAATTTTAATGAATAAAAACCTCCCAGGGTCTTTTACAATAAAAATGTTGGCACTGCTTTTGTGCATGTAACTAACTTTTGACATTCGAGCCTTTGCAAATATCTCTAAGTCTTCAGATTCTTACATAACGTTTCAGATGTTTACATACCAAAGTTGTTTTTTCAGGCACCTGTTATTTCTCAACATGGAAATCAGTATCTATTGCATAAGCTAGTTATAAGTATATCAAAGCAGCTTAAAAGGTAAGTGTAATTGTACTATATCATGTGCCCCCTTCCATCCCACTAATACTCCAGCCCCTACTAAAGGATCCTCGTATCCAGCTGCAAATTCAGGTAACAAAAGCATGATCTTATGACCTTAGTTTGTGTTGCACTGTAGATAGTAAATTACCTCTCCATTCATTTTAATTTTCATGATTCTACAGTACAAGAATGTTGGCTAGAGGAAATAGTAAACGAACTGTGTGTCTACTACTCTCAGTAATTAGGTTATCAGTATCTGTAGGTGTGAACTGGTGTTACCAGGCACTCCAAGGTTTAAAATGGTTGCTCCTGTAGTCAACATATGCGTTTGCATCAACTTTTTTGAAGTGGTTCCTTGTTTTGATTATGTCTTCCGCTATGTAGAGTACCACATCAAGGTAATTGATTTCGTTATTGCTAGTATTGGATGTGAATGAGATGCCCCAGTTGTTGTCCATGTATCGAATTAAATTCTCGGTGGTCCCAGTATCGCCATCCCACACGAAGATAAGATCGTCTATGTAGCGACGGTAGTAAATGATGTTGGTGAAGAAGGGGTTGTCTGGACCTAACAGAACACTTTCTAGCAGTCCCATTGTCAGATTAGCGTAGTTTGGAGCATAATTTACTCCCATTGCCGTGGCCCGTCTTCTGTAGGTATATGGTGTCCAGGAATCTAAAGAAGTTATGAGTCAGAGAGAACTGGGTGGGTTTAAGCAGGTAGAGTTTCTGTTTGACTGGCATGTTAGGATTCAAACTTAGGTAGTACCAAACTGCTCTTAGGCCAACATAATGATGTATGTTTGAGTATAAGGAGGTCACATCGAGGGTTAACCATATATTGCTGGGTTGCCAGGTGATTTCTTCAAGTTTTGATAACAGCTGGGTTGAATCTCTGAGGTAGGAGGGTAGTATGAGTACACAAGGTTTTAAGTGCACATCAATCAGCTCAGATAGATGTGATGTGAGGGAATTTATTCCGGCTATTATTGGTCATCCAGATGGATTTGTGATGGATTTGTGGATTTTCGGGAGGTGATAAAAGTGTGCCATAATCAGATTTTTTATAATAAGGTATTCTTTCTCCGCCTTGTTGATCATACCTTCCTCTTTTGCAGCCTCGACTGGATTCTTCAGAGTTTTGGAGTACTCTATTGTGGGATCTTCGTCTAGTACAGCATAGTATTCAGCGTCTCCTAGGATTCTCTTAGCCTCTTTGATGTAATCTATCTTGTCCATGATGACTCTTCCACCCCCTTTGTCAGCAGATCGAATCACTAGTGTCGGTCAGACTTGGAAACTTTTGAAAAACAAGCAGATATACTAACTAACAAGTTTAGACACTGGCCTCAATTCACTAAGTTCATGCTGGAGATAATAAGGCAAGGTGAGAGAGTTATCTTATCTCTTCATTCCTTACGTTACCTCTTCTGTAGTTAATTTACCTCCTCTGTAGTTAATTTACCTCCTCTGTAGTTATTTTCACACGCAGTTAATGAACAGCCTGTCTTTAACTCTGGAGTTATTTTAAGGATTAAAGAGTTAACTTAAAGACAGAAGAGTTAACTTTAGGTTTGCCTGAGGTAAAATGTTTCCTGAATACTACATGCCTTATCACCATGGTGATAACTCTAGAAGAGTTATTAAAGACAGGAGATAAGCTTAGTGAATTGAGGCCAAAGACACTTTACAAAAACCCTGAAAAAAGAGGCAAGATCCAAGGCACGAAGAATGGACAGACACACACTACTAAAAAAGACTAAACCGTACGGAAACCCCCCGAATCAACCATCTGAAGCGCTGTTCATTACTCAATTTTCGAATAATCATGCTGCAGTTAGAAAAATCCTGGAAAAAAATTGGCTGCTACTACTGAATGACCCCTACCTGAAAAAAAAATCTCAGTGACAAACCCAAGTGTGTCTGCAGAAGAGCAAAGACACTGAAGAATTATCTAGCCCCAAGCAAGATTAAAACTTTAAATACACCCACTACTATAGAAATGTCTGAAAATGAAAGAAGAACTAAGAAATGTCGGCGAACAAGAGGTCTATGTTGCCAAAAAATAGAAGACGGACAGAAAGAATTCCAATCTACCAAAACAGGGGAAACGTTTAAAATTAACCACTTTACCCCCGCGCGTACGTATTTCTCCGCCCCTTTTTCCATCCTTTAAAAACCAGGGACGGAGAAACATGTACTTTCCGCGTTCCCGACGCTGCCCGCACTCCCGCTCGTAAACACGCCGCCCGCCGCTAGTAAACACGCCGCCGCCCGCTCGCCCAGAGATCAATCAACGGGAAAATCCATTCCCGTTCGTTGATCTAAGCCCCGCAATGATCAGCTGCTCTCCTATGGGCAGCGCGATCATTGTGAGAAAAAACTCACGTGTCCAGCCTCCTTATTCTTCCTCCAAGCTTCCGGAAGGAAGCTTGGAGGTCGCATTAAAACAAAAAGTTACTGTGGCTATCTTGTGGCCAAATAGTAAACTACACCCTACACATTTTTCACATACAAATAAATGACTTTTACACATAAAATTAACTCATTACCTCCCACACTCCCCATTTTTTTTTTTTTGTAATTAAAAAAAAATTAAAAAATTTACAATTAAAAAAAATACATAAATAGTTACCTTAGGGACTGAACTTTTTAAATATTTATGTCAAGAGGGTATAACACTGTTACTTTATAAACTATGGGCTTGTAATTAGGGATGGACGCAAAACTGAAAAAAATGCACCTTTATTTCCAAATAAAATATTGGCGCCAAACATTGTGATAGGGACATAATTTAAATGGTTTTATAACCGGGACAAAAGGGCAAATACGTTTCATGGGTTTTAATTACAGTAGCATGCATTATTTAAAAACTATAATGGCCGAAAACTGAAAAATAATTATTTTTTTCCCCACATTTTTCCTATTTTCCCATTAAAACACATTTAGAAAAAAATAATTCTTGGCATAATGTTCCACCTAAAGAAAGCCTAATTGGTGGCGAAAAAAACAAGATATAGTTCATTTCATTGCGATAAGTAATAATAAAGTTATAGACGAATGAATGGAAGGAGCGCTGAAAGGTGAAAATTGCTCTGGTGCTCAGGGGGTAAAACCCCTCAGTGGTGAAGTGGTTAAAGAACATATCAGCTGTACATCATTTGGAAGACTGCGAGCCAGACAAAATGTTCTGGGTATTTAAGCTCAAAACATTATAACCTGATGGCTTAAAGGGATACTTAAGTGTGGTAAAAAAAATTAGTTTAACTCACCTTCTTGTCGCAATAGTAGCCTAGGGGGTGCTATTGTGGCTGGGAACGCGAAGAATCACTCGCGTTCCCATGCCTGTCGGCCGGTGACGGCGAAACCGGAAATCGTCGCTGGCGGGTCCAGGAGCATCGGAGCGGAGCTGCGAAGGCACCGATCAGCTGCAGGGGGCTGAGGGAAGCCCCAGGTAAGTTAAACTGATTTTTTTAACAGACTTAAGGTTCACTTTAAATATATGCTTGGAACACAACCTTTGATCCCCACAACCTCAGTTTACGGATCCACACATACTATAGGATCTCACACTACGACCACAGCAAAACTCCTGTTATTACTACTACTACTTAAAAGGCAGCAGTCCCTTTCCTTTCCCCGGCCCCCAACCCCCCCCCCTCACCACCAAAAAATCCCCCTCACCTACCCAGCCCTTCCCTCCCCATCTCCCATGCCCCCCCCCCCTTTCCCCACCCCCACCTCCTTGTCATCCTACCCCACCCCCCTTCCTCGGCAATGAGTCTCTTATGGCCCGTACTCACGGGCTGCAGAAGTGGCCTGTCGCCAGCACACGTGAGCGTGCTAGCGACAGGCCGGCGACAGCTTCTCTCCAGGTCCCTCCGCGTACACACGCGGAAGAGGGACCAGCGGCGAGACGGAAGCTGTCGCCGACGTTCCTCCTCCCTCCGCCGGAAGCTCCATTTACCTCTATGGAGGTTGCTGTCGCTAGTCCGCGTACTCGCGCGGACTAGCGACAGTTGCGGCGGAGGTGCGGCGGCGACTGTTGCCATGCGATTGAAACTTTCAATCGCATGGCGACAAGAGCGACGGGCGACAGTTCGGGGTGCGCGCGCGTGCAACGGCCCATACTCACGGGCGACCTGTCGCCGCAACACGCACGCGCCGCGTGTTGAGGCGACAAAAGTCCCTCGTGAGTATGGGCCATTAGTCTCTTCCCAGACCACCCTCTTCTCAGCTCTACAGGTCAGCCTCAGCACACAGCACAGTGATGCTGGGCAGCCTCACTATCTTCTAAACCCCTCAGCCCCTCCCCCCCCTCCCCCGTACACACATCCATCAACCCTAGACTCCTTAAACCCACTCTAGACTTTCCGTAAGGCAAACCAATCCGTATTATCAATGCCTTGAATTTGATTTGTATTGATTTTTATTTTTATTTTATTTTATATGTTTTCATTTTAATTTATATTGTACTTCTAATTTAATCCTTCTACCTAACTATTCTTTCCATTACAATTCCCCACCAAACATGGCCACCATCGCCCAGGCACATGGCGCTATTAATAGCTGCACTAAATTTGATAATTTCCGCCCCCACACGACGCTACAGAAAGGACTCTGCGCCCCATTCTATATGGCCGCTGAGAGCGGCTTCCTAGCCTCGTGCGCGCCACAACACACAATATAGCCGCCGCAAGGAGGACCAACTCCATGCCCATTCCAAGATGGCCGCAGAGCGGCGAAAACACGCACTCTCGAACCCGCCTAGGAAGTGACGTCAAATCCCCTCTTCCTCCTCCCCCTCGCCCCCACACACTAATTTAAACCACGGCGCGGCGTCCGCCCGGTATGGCGCCTGGGCAGTGACACTTTTCGCTTAAGGTAAGAACTCCCATGCCTCCCACTGTCTTATGGAGTACACTCACTAACCGGTCTGTGGTCCCCCACTATTTAGGAGCCCCTCACCTCACGATCAGACCCCCTATCCTGACTCCTGTTTTTTTCTGTCAATGCGATCCCTGACATAAGAAGAGTGATTACACCACTAGTTCTACATGTGGTTCCCCTGCTAAGAACTTGGAAAGATATGCTGCATACTGCTATGACCAACTAGAGTGATAAAATGTGGCTCCCCTGCTGAGCTTTAGATAGCTATGTTGCATACATGTAATTAGGCTGATTTTATCAGTGTTATGTTCTAAGATGGTGCGATTGTTGTTGTTATTATTTTCTATTATGATTAACTCTATGATGGTGCAATTGTTGTTATTATCATTTTTTATCTATTATGATTGGTGCCCTTGAACAAACATTTCTTTTGCAACAAACCCCAGGTTTGTCTCACATATTTGAGCCTTCCTTCTGGGAGCCCTTATGAGATGCAGGGACACCTGGCTATACCAGCCTCGGCCTCTGTGAGTCTAGGGGCTATATATAGCTATATATATTTATATTCGTAATATTTCTATTACAACTGCCGCTCACAGTTGTTATATCTGTGACAATTTTACTGTAACTGCTTCTTACCGTTATTATGTTTATGCATATGTGTTGTTTACATATTCCTTTTTTATACACTTGATTATGTGTTTGTTATATTGTAATTTATATGGTATGGACCTGAGCGCCATCTTTTTTCTTTTTTCCCAGAAGCACTTGAATTGACCTGATGAAGCAACCTTAAGGTTGCGAAATGCGTTGTCCTGTGCAAGTATAAAATAAATTGTTTAACATTTTACATTGACCCACGAGTCTTCTTACCAGGTAAGAAATTACCATTCTTACCATATTCAACCATCAGCCTATTAGGTATATACAACTCCGAAGGGCACCTCCAATAGTGTCACTTACCAGAATTTCACCCTACTCAGTAGGGTACTCGCCACTATAGCCATAGGGCAGATTTTTGTTGCTGGAGCAGCGACCGACAAGACAGAGTGGAGACGGTACTTCTCCACAGGCGCAGTTGAGTGGTTGCCATCAAAAGCAACCCACGTTTGTGAGTATACTACATTATCTTTAACTTTGACCAGTTGTTGGTACGGTAATACACGATAGTGGGCTCCCAGCGTCACTGTGTGTTTTTTTATCTCTACTAGTTTGATATGACGAAATATGCAGTGTAGCAGTGCGCCTCTTAACTTTCCCAACAGTCTGTAAGATAGTCCAACATCAATTATTAAATCCAACAAAGTATATAACTTCAGCTTCAATTATCACTGTGGAAGAGGAGAGGTATTGTTAAAGACAATATAGTAATCATCACATAATATATAGAGCTGAGATTGAATTTAAATTTCCAAATATTCTATCTTTTACCAGATCATAATCAGCAAGACCAGGGGTATCTAACCATGGAGCCCATATTTTCTCAAATTTTTGAGTGGCACCTCTATGGGCATATATTAATTTTTCCATTTTCAAATAATTATTCATATGTAATAACCAATCACTAGCCTTGGGAGGGAGTGGTTGTTTCCACATCAGAAGTATTAATTTTCTAGCTTGGAACAACGCCCTTTGTACCATTAATTGCATATGTTCTGTCATATTCAGACCAGCCAATAAACCAAAAACACAGGTTTTAGTTGTTCTTGGAATGGCAGAGTAAGTGACAGTGTCTAAAGTGTCAAATACTTCTCCCCATTGACATTTCCCTAACATGTGCAAAAGGTCTCCATGGTCTCTCATGCATCTAGCACATAAGGGATCCTCCCTCAAGCCCATACAGTGTATTTTTTTGGGAGTTAAGCAGCTCCTATGAATTATAGAAAGGTGAGAATTTTTGTGTAGCATTGGTAGAGATTAAAAGTATAGTCTGAAGTATATCCACCCATTCCTCCCCTGTCATATCGCTCAAATCTCGTTGCCACCCCTCCAAGCATTTCAATGGATATTTTTTAAGAAAAAATGCTAATAAAAAGGCATAACTATAAGAGATAAATCCACTTCTAGACATAGTTTGGCTAATCATATTAAATATAGGAGACGGAGATAAATTTAGATCCACATCGGCTCTCTGACGATTTATGGCATGAACCAATTGAAAGTATTGATAACACATTAATGGAGTCTTAGAAGCACCCAGTCTTGTAAAAATAGTATCCATATGACACATTTGCCCCCGCTCAAGAATATGAGACAGCGAGTCAACCCCCTCCCTGGCCCATACTTTTAGGAAAGCCAGCTCTTTCAACTCTGGTAATCTCATGTTATTATATAACGGAGAATAATTTGTACAGCCAGTGATACTCTGCATGGCTCTAAACCTTTCCCAAATCTTTTGCAGCAAATTTAGGGTCTCCGCCTTGAAATTCAGGGATTTCACAACATTTGCCTCAAGGGCGGCGTAAATGGAGTTAAATCCCAAGACTCTATTAAGCAGCAATCTGGATGAGTCCACTAGGTCCTCCTGCATCGAACCCACAATGTGCTGAGCCTGGGAGGCCAAATAATAGACCCAAGCATTAGGGACTGCTAAACCACCCTCGTCCTTGGGATATTGCAGATACTGAAGTTTAATTTTAACTCTCCCGTTACCCAAAAATAAAATCTCTAAATATTTTGTCAATAGTTTTAAATAGTTTAAAGGGACTCCGAGCAGTGCAGAAACTATGGAAAGATGCATATCATTTTAAAGCTCTCTTTCTCCTCTTTCCAATGATATATAAATCACCGCCCTACGCCTTTTAGTTTTCGCTATTTTTGCGATTGAAATTGCCGCGGCCACGATTTCAATCGCGAAAATAAAGAAAACTAAAAGGCGTACGGCAACGATTTAGGTGTCGCCAGAAAGAGGAGAAAGAGAGCTTTAAAATGATATCCATCTTTCCATAGTTACATTGTATAACACAGGCTGACTTTTTCTGCTGAATGGAGCTGCTGACACTGGGGAAAGTGTCGTCCTGTGTAATACAATATAACTATGGCTTGATGGATATCATTTTAAAGCTCTCTTTCTCCTCTTTCTGGCGACACCTAAATCGTCGCTCTACGCCTTTTAGTTTTCTTTATTTTCGCGATTGAAATCGTGGCCGCGGCAATTTCAATCGCGAAAATAGCGAAAACTAAAAGGCGTAGGGCGGTGATTTATATATCATTGGAAAGAGGAGAAAGAGAGCTTTAAAATGATATGCATCTTTCCATAGTTTCTGCACTGCTCGGAGTCCCTTTAAGATGAAGCCAAACAGGAGCATTATGTAGAATATATAGCAATTGTGGCATGGTGACCATCTTGAGTAAGTTAATTCTAGCAACTGGAGATAATGGTAATTTTGACCAAGTCTTTAACTTTTGTCGAATCCAGCACAGTAGAGGAGTAACATTTAGAGCTTCAAAAGAACTTAAATTGGGAAATAACACAATCCCAAGATATTTAAAAGATGTAACTACCTGAATATTTGCACATCTATCAGGGTGGACGGGGCAATCTTATCCAGAGGAAGCAGGCAAGACTTATTCCAATTCACCACAAGACCTGAGAAGCGACCGAATTGAGAAAGGACATCCATTACCCTAACAAGAGAGGAGCTGGAGTCCTAGAGAAAAAGAAGTGTGTCATCTGTGTATAACGCCACCTTTTCTTCAAGGTTACCAAATTGAAATCCTTTTGTATCAGAGACATTTCTAATTATCAGCCAGGGTCTCTATAGCAATAGCGAACAGTAATGGCGAGAGAGGACAGCCCTGCCTGGTTCCTCTGCCCAACACAAATCTAGCTGACATTGTAGTATTTACTTTCATAGATGCCTTGGGGGACTTATACAAAATTTGTACCCACTTCAAAAAGTTAGGCCCAAAATCCATAGCCTCAAGTACTGTATATAAGTATTTCCACTCTACACTGTCAAAGGCGTTGGCAATATCCAAAGTTAGAATACACCTATTACCCGAATTATCGGCAGGAAGTTGCATGTTCAAATATGCTCTTCAAATATTAATAGCCTTAGATTTCGCAGGTATAAAACCTGATTGTTCAGCTTTTATTATAGTCATTATTACTTTAGAGAGGCGGTTTGCCAAGACCTTTGACAGTATCTTCACATCTGTTGTAAGCAAAGAAATAGGCCTATAGGAGTCTGGTTGTAAGGGGTCCACCCGGTTTGAGTAAAATAACTATTATGGCTTCAGTCATAGAAGGGGGAAGACCTCTGTGGGTATGCCATCGCTGCCAGGGGCCTTACAGTTAGGAAAGGAAGCTACTGCAATCTCTATTTCTTCCAGCATAATAGGGGCATCTAACCGAGCTTTGTCTTCATCACTGAATTTTAGTAATGTGATAGATCTAATGTAATCAGTTAGTTAATCTTGAGATTAAGAGATCTTTGAAGGATATAGGTTACTATAATATATTTCCAGTTCCCCTAGAATGCCAGGGGTATCTGTACAGTCTGGGAGGCTGTATTTAATGCAACTATAAATGCTGGAGGGTCTTGTGCTTTTGTAATTACAGATAACAAGTGACTAGTCTGGTCACCCTGTTCAAAAAAGGCTTGCTTCATAAAAAAATCTTTTATGTTTTGCTTTTGTCTGTAAGTAATTGTTTAATTTATCTTGTGCTTCTATCCAGACACTTATTTTCTTGGGTTGGTGAGACGAGAAATTGAGCCTCAGAGTCACTGACTGTATCAAACAACATTTTTTTCATGGCCCATGGAGTTAGATTTAATTTTATTTATTTCTTTAGAAAAAAATACCTCCTAGGGCAGTTTTTAAAGATTCCCACACCCAGATTAAAGCTTCAGGGTCTCTATTGTGTATTTATCTCCTTTGAAACAAGTTGCCCTGCTGATCTACTTGGCTGCAGTAGTGTCTGAATAACACCAAAGACAAGCATGCAGCTAATACAGCCAGATCTGACAATAAGGTCAGAAAAACTTGATATGCATATGCTTGTTCAGGGCATGCGCAGTAGCCCTGGCTGACTCAGTCAGGGACTTAAAGAGACTCTGTAACAACAAAAACCTCCCCTGGGGGGTACTCACCTCGGGTGGGGGAAGCCTCCGGATCCTAATGAGGCTTCCCACGCCGTCCTCTGTCCCACGGGGGTCTCGCTGCAGCCCTCCGAACAGCCGGCGACAGAGCCGACTGTAGCTTCAATATTTACCTTTGCTGGCTTCAGCGGGGGCGCTGTGGCTGCTTTCGGCACGGAAATAGACGGAAATAACCGTCGGGTCCGCTCTACTGCGCAGGTGCCGGAAACTTGCGCCTGCGCAGTAGAGCAGACCCGACGGCAATCGGGTATTTCCGCCTACTTCGGAGCCGACAGCCGTCAGAGCGCCTGCGCAGGAGCCAGGAAGGTAAATATTACGTCACCACTGCACGGAGGGCTGCAGCGAGACCCCTGACGGATGGAGGACAGCGTGGGAAGCCTCATTAGGATCCGGAGGCTTCCCCCACCCGAGGTGAGTACCCCCCAGGGGACGTTTTGTCATTACAGTTCCTCTTTAAGCTGCAGAATGACCAGGCGAACACCAAGGAAGCCCCACATAAGTACAAATACTTTTTGTTGTCTTCGTCACGGGTACACTTTAAGTAACTGGAGGTCTCCCAAGTATTAGGTAGCTAAAGGTGGCCTTAGGTGTTAGGTTGCTAGAGGTGATTCCAAGTATAAGTAGCTAGTCGTGCCACTGAGTAGTAAGAGCACTTGACAAAGGCTCACATGCCGAAAAACATTGTGTGATTTTAGGCTATAGTACGCTAATACATTTGCATTTATTGCTAAATTCGAGGTGGACACCAAGTCAATTCTTTATTTTGACTTCTGCAGCCTTGCACCTTTGGTGGATCCAGGTGTGGACTGGTTGACTCCCTGGTGAACTAATTAAGCAGTGTAAGCAGTGGGACCACCATCACATATGTCCAGTAGGGGCTCTTTGCCATGGCCGTTTCTACCCCCGTGCGGGGCGTGCCGCCGCCCGGGGCGCTGCTGGGAGGGGGGCGCTGTGATGGAGGGGGGAGCCGCAGCCGCGGGGAGGGCAGCCCGACCTCTCCCTCCCTCTCCCTGGGCCGCCCTCCATGCGATCCCCCCTCGGACGAAGTGCAGAGTAATGCGCAGGGAAGCGCTATAGAAAACTACTCACCTCGCTGGCTCCAAGCGCTGCTCTCTCGCCGCCAGTCTCATCTCTGCCTACACACGCTGATACACACACGCTGCTAAACAGGAAGCAGCGTGTGTGTGTATCAGCGTGTAGGCAGAGAGAGGAGACTGGCGGCGAGAGAGCAGCGCTTGGAGCCAGCGAGGTGAGTAGTTTTCTATAGCGCTTCCCTGCGCATTACTCTGCACTTCGTCCGAGGGGGGATCGCATGGAGGGCGGCCCAGGGAGAGGGAGGGAGAGGTCGGGCTGCCCTCCCCGCGGCTGCGGCTCCCCCCTCCATCGTGGGGGGCACCTACCTAACCTATACTGGGGCAGCTACCTATCTAACCTATCCTGGGGGGCACCTACCTATCTAACCTATCCTGGGGGGCACCTACCTAATCTAACCTATACTGGGGGGCACCTACCTATCTAACCTATGCTGGGGGGCAGCTACCTAATCTAACCTATACTGGGGGGCACCTACCTAATCTAACCTATACTGGGGGGGGCACCTACCTAATCTAACCTATACTGGGGGGCACCTACCTAATCTAACCTATACTGGGTGGCAGCTACCTAATCTAACCTATACTGAGGAGGCAGCTACCTAATCTAACATATACTGGGCGGCACCTACCTATCTAACCTATACTGGGCGGCACCTACCTATCTAACCTATACTGGGGGGCACCTACCTATCTAACCTATACTGGTGAGCAGCTACCTATCTAACCTATACTGGGGAGCAGCTACCTATCTAACCTATACTGGGGGAAGCTACCTATCTAACCTATACTGGGGGGCACCTACCTAATCTAACCTATAGTGGGAGCATTAACTTATCTAACCTGTATTGGGGGCACCTACCTACCTAGCTAGTCTATACAGGTGACAACTATACTGGCTACCTATATTGGAGGCACCTACCTAACTAACCTATACTGGGGGGCACCTTCCTATCTAACCTATAGTGGGAGCATTAACTTATCTAACCTGTATTGGGGGCACCTACCTACCTAGCTAGTCTATACAGGTGACAACTATACTGGCTACCTATATTGGAGGCACCTACCTAACTAACCTATACTGGGGGCATCTACCCATCTAAGCTATGCGGGGGGCAACTATTCTGGCTACCTATATTAGAGGCACCCACCTAGCTAACCTGTAGTGGGGGCACCTAACTATCTAACTTATACCGGGGACGCCTGCCTATCTAACCTATACTGTGGGCAACTATACTGGCTACCTATACTGGAGGCACCTACCTGGCTAACCTATACCGGAGGCAACTATACTGGCTCACCTATGCCTGGCTACCTATACTGGGGTACCTATAGCTGGCTACCTATACTGGGGTACCTATTCTGGGGGAATCTATACTGAGTGCAACTAGACCTGGCTAACCTACACTGTGGGCACCCATACCTTGCTTCGGGGGGGGGGGGGGCGCAATTTTTACACCCTCGCCCTGGGTGCATTTTAGCCTAGAAACTGCACTGCTCTTTGCGTGTGTGCTTACATAGCAGCGCTTTGTCCAAGGATCCAGAGGTAATCTCTTAATATCAGCATGGATTGTGATTTACAGTTTAGTGTGTGGCAATGGACAACTGCTTTTTAGGTCATAAATATAGTTCTGTTTTAATCACCAAAACTCTTAGTACAATTATCTACATTTTTGGCAAATGTCATGATTACCCATTTATAAATCAGCCATGAGGATGCAGTTTCAATATCCCTAGACATCTAGCATTAATAACACAGTTTTTGTTACTTTCAAATGTGGCTTTAATAAATACAGGTTAATAAACAGGAGACTTTGATGGTTTGAGACTAAATGGTGGGCAGGAAGAATTGTAAGAAAAAGAAGCATAATCTAAATAAATATATCAATAAAATACATTAAAAACTAAAACTGTTGTCCAGTGGTATGAATGTTAGTCAATATATGCTTTCTGTAGGCACATGGATTTACGGTAACTCAGCAGAAACGACCTATTATGTGCTTATTTGATATGCTTGGCTAGATCAGGAAAGGGGGGAGGGGGGGTGAAATAAGCAGAGCTATAAGTGATGGGCCACCCACCACTTACAGAAACCTCAATCTCCCATAAGGCAGCAATACTTTATTTCTGAACACATAAATCAAATGACACAATAAATGTAAGGATTGGTTTTCCGGCAAGTCTTAAAACGCATTGAAAGGTTCACATCATGAGAGAAATCCTAACTCCTCTGACCCCCAAGAAAACTGCAGCCACCGAGCTGTTGCTATAAGGCAGTATTTCAGAGAACACGGTTCTGGAATCATTCCCAAGTAAATGTGGAAATAATCTCAAAATTGATTCTTTGGGCTGAGTTACTTCCATAAGATTTCACTTAGCATGGTGCTTGCTGACTTTTATTTTACTGGTTTTCGCAAACACAGAACATGACAACTCACACACGAGGACAAGTATTTAGTATCAGAAGGATTGACATTAAGCTTGCAGGAAGAAAGCGAACATCTGCAAGGAATGCCTACTTGAACTGGTTAACCAATATTTTGGGACAGACCATTTGCCAGTGTAAGAGAAGTAGGAATTGAGTAATATATACGTGTAAGAAGGTATAAGAAATCTGAGCTGAGAAAAGTTTTTCTCATTCTACTGTTTAGTGTCTGCAACTGCAATAAAACATGGCTACTTTTATTATTAAGAATACTAAAATCAAGGATTCTAAATGTGGCTGTGAGAGAAAAAAATGATCACATATTGCAAAGAACAATTGTTCACATTGGGTTAAAATATCCTCTATCAACTGTCAAAGAGCGGGAAACTGACAACTTAGACATATGGCCCAAAAGGTTTAACTTCATGGGGGGGCTCTTTGGTATGAGACCTGGGACGATTCAACTGCTGACTGAAAAAAGGAAGGCACAAAACACATCAGAACAAGCCTAATTCTTTCTGGGAGAATGGCCTGTGGACAAATGTTACCAAATTGGAGCTCTTGGGTAAACATATCTCATTTATAGATAAAAAGTCGGCAAACAAAGGAATATCATATTTGCAAAGGTGGAAGAATCCCTCTGACATGTTGTTGTGCTTTGCTGCCATTGAAAGTAGGTAACCCTGATTTAAAAAAAAACTAAAAAGAGCCAAAAGCAATTTGTAACCCTAGTTTGGACCCTCAAACCTCCCCCCAAAAAACAGCCTACAGAAGCTATTTAAATATCTGGTGCAACAACTAACCTCATTAAAGGGAACCTAAACTGAGAAGGATATGGATTTTTCCTTTTCAAATAATACCAATTGCCTGACTCTCCTGCTGCTCCTGTGTCTCTAATACTTTCAGCCACAGCCCCTGAACAAGCATGCAGATCAGGTGCTCTGACTGAAGTCAGACTGAGATAGCTGCATGCTTGTTTCAGGTGTGTAATTCACCCACTACTGCAGCTAAAGAGATCAGCAGGGCTGCAGGGCAACTGGTATTGTTTAAAAGGAAAAATCCATATCCCTCTCAGTTTAGGTTCCCTTTAAAATAGGTCTCTACCTTCTACTAGGACTAAAGGTGCTCATATATCTAGCGATGTCTGGTCAGATCGATCAAGAGAGGTCAGATTCCATAAGAGAGATCTGTTGGTTGCCCATATACCACAGGCCACAAAAAATCTCTCAGGGAATCGGCCTTATGATGCCGCATCTGCCGCCTCAGCTGCTGTGCCCCAGATGCCCATGCATTAAAATTTCTCACCTGTCTGGCCGCCGCTGATATTGCACACATTTACCATCCACACCCAATTGACCATGTCGGCCCGAGATTTTCCAGCTTGCTTTATTGATATATTTGACCAACTTTGCCCCTAAATTTGTTAAATCCTTAATCGGGCATGCTTTTACAGTAGTGTTTTTCCCCTGATTCAATAAAATTATCGAATCGGATGGTCGATCGGGCCACAAAATCAATACATGTATGGCCACCTTTAAATTTGAAAAAAAAAAAAAATCTGACTTTGAACCCTTCATGACCCACTGAACACAATCACCTGGCACGATATGACTGTAACCTACCCAGTCTGTGAAGCCACTCAAATACACCAAGAACAGCAGCTCTATAGACACATCACAGGACTCAACTATCTCCAGTGAAATGAATAGGGATGCCTGCATGCTTGCACATTTACCTATTCATCACTGCTCATCCCATTAAATCTCTGGCATGTAGCATTATTCAGTACAAGAATGTGATGTAACCATGTAGTGCAATGATTGGCAAGCACTTGTTTTTGTACTCTGTGTGGACACACGTGTCCATGTGCAGTGTATTAAGTATAAATATTAAAAAAATGATACACATAATACAGTAGCCTCCTCAAAGACAGTAATTAAGCCCTTATACAAATCTACATTGATTTCAAAATATGTGTGAATGAATGTAACCCCCTCATAAAGCACCTTTAAGGCACAAGGGGCTTTTCACCATCTCCATCTCATCCAACAACAGCTGGGGTTATAAATGAATAGAGGGGGAATACAGTGCTATCTTGGTCACCCCCTTCCAGGTTAATAATTCAGCTCACAGCTGCACTGTAGGTTTTTTTTTTGTTTTGTTTTTTAAATCAATCCACAGGTCTATTAAAAAACTATAAGGGTACAAAGACACTTTAGGGATGCTAACTATTTTTTTTTTATTTATTGCTCCGTTTGGAACCTATGCCAGCATAATCCCCCTTTCTAGCTGCCATTTTAAACTAGATATAAATGCAAGAGTTGGGACTTATAGTAAGCAAATAAAAATTAGCTGTTATCAGCAAGGACATTTGTCCTTGTCACCAAATAAATACCCCAGAAAGAAAACCAGATAAATAGGCATGAGGAGAGAAGGCAATACAACTATGGGATTTCACAGAGAAGAGAAAAACTATTGAACACATGGCTTTCTGAGGTGGGGCATACCCTTTCATGAAGTAAATCTTTTGGGAACTAAAAGGCTCTTAGCCCCTGACAATAATAGTTCAGTTATGAAACTATATGCGCAACCCCATAAGATGACTACCTCAAAAAAAAGACACTTCTAGCTACATTTATCAAATGTAGCAAGGTCTTAAAATGGAGCAATCTTGACAGCCAGAAAAGCCAGAGAAACCCTCAAAATCAGCAAATCGTATTTTTTCCAAACATTTTCAAAACGTATATTCAAAACAAAAATCTGACAAGAGTAAGATTAAAGAAGAACCGTAACGACAAAGTAGAATGCAGTAAATTTTTCAGGATACCCACTTTTACATTTCAGGGGGGTGGGAGGAATTTGTTTATTTCATTACAGGGGTTTAGTTCTGTTTCTAATTATAGTGTAAATTGACATTCCAGTGTATTTCTAATACGTGAATATTGTGGGAAGTGTATAATATCTGAACTGGGTTGTTTAATAAAACTTTTTTGTAGAAAACAGAAACCCTGAAAGCTGGCCAAATGTGTTTAATCAGAGCAGGGTAAGATGGCACAGCACCTCAAAGGATACATCAGAGAAAAAAAAAAACAAGATCTACTTACCTGGGGCTTCCTCCAGCCCCTGGAAACCTATTTTTCCCTCGCTGCAGCTCCTGTGTCCGCGGATCACATCAGTTGCAGATGCTGACCAGGCCAGAAGTAATGCACCGGCGCAGAATGCTAATGGTGGCTACAGGAGCAGGAGCGGCGCGGCCATGCACTTGCGTAGGCACAGTAGATGTCTTACTGGTCAGCATCTGCAATGGAAGGGATCAAGGGAGACTGGAGCTGTAGCGAGGGACAGATAGGCTGCCAGGGGCTGGAGGAAGCCCCAGGTAAGTAGATCTTGATTTTTTTTCCCTCCAACTTATCCTTTAAAAAGAAAACACACAGACAGCAGGAGCCCAAATGGTGCAGTATGTCACTGGAAGGAGGATATCAGAGAAGGAGAAATATTCACAAAATCATGTTGAAACAAGTGCAATCAACCACAGCAAGCAGTTGGAAATTATGAACACGTCTCCACTGGGTTGTTCCCAGGTGATCCTGGTGTGGTCGCTCTCTAGAAAAACACATGGTACTGGCTGCAGGCTGTGCAGCTCGGGACCAAGGTCCCTCAAATGGGAGAGTCTGAAAGACGAGGTGGTAAGAGGTGCCCAAAATTGTTAACTAAGTTTTATCAAGAAGTGGCTTACCTCAAAAGATGACGCTAGGTTAACCACATCAGGGCGAGAGCAATTTTCACATATTGGTGCTGCTCCCATTCATTTGCCAATAACTTTATTACTACTAATCACACCTAAATGATCCATATCTTGTTTTTTCAGGAAAAAAAATAGGCTTTTAGTGTTTGAACAATTTGTTTAGTAATAACCTTATTTTCTATGCATTTTAAAGGGAAAATAAGGGGAAAATTGAAAAAAAAATACTATTTTTCCATTTACATCCATTATAACTTTACAATAAACAGTGCTAACTAGAAGTTAAACCCACAAATGTTATTTGCTTATCCATTCTGGTTATTACAACATTTATATTATGTTCCTAGTGTATGTATGGTGGCAATATTTTATTTGTAAATAAAGTGTCTCTTTTTCGGTTTATTGATTTCTGCTTTCTCACTGTACACCATCGATGATTATAAGACCTTATTTGCAAAAATAATAGTAATATACCCTCATGGTATACATATTTAAAAAGCCAAGTTCCTAAGGTAACAATATATGTCTTTTCTTTTATATTCAGTTACTTTGTTTTCATTTTAGAAGTCTTATGTTGGTACAGAATATGTGAAAATTTAATTGCTATTGATTCCGTTTGTGACTAAAAAGAATACACAAGACACGTGCCTCAACCCTAAAACTCTTTAACCACTTGATGACTGTAGTGTTTAACCCCCCTAAAGACCAGGCACTTTTTTTCACTACTGGGCTGTGCAGGCTTTTCAGCCTCCTGCACAGCCCAGCCAAGGAATATGGTGATTGGACTCACCTCCTATTTTTGAACATGCTGCCGGAGGGGTCCGGTCGCCGAGGTCACTTTTATTTATTTTTTTCAGCCTCTTAGAGGCGCTCGTTGCCGCTGTCCCTCTCCTTCCCTCCTCCCCTCTGCCTAAAGAATTGAGCAGGACGGTGATCCGTCCTGCTCCCCGCCTCTCATAGGCATCAGACAATGAGAGGACGGCGATCCCTGGGCAATCAGAGGCTAAGGATCGCCGATCTTGTTTAGCGCTGCTGGAGACTGCAGCGCTGTACGCATGTAAACAAAGGGGATTTCTTTCCCCTTATGTTTACAAGCCGCCTGCTAGCCGCGATCGGTGGCTAGCAGGCTAATCACTGGTCTCCGTTCCGTGAAGTGGCAGGGAACAATCGCGCATGTGCGCGGCCGTTCCCTTGGAAACTGCAGCCCCAGGACTTGACGCCAATTGGCGTTAGGAGGTCTTGGGGCTGCCGCCACGGCCACACCCATTGGCGTGAGGCGGTCGCAAAGTTCTATTCTACTACTTATCACGGTTAAATTGTTACTGTTACCACAAATGTCTCCTGTAGTTTTGCTAAGACTTTCCCAAGTTTGATCATAATTTTGAAAATTACTTTTAATGTTGGATTGAGTTTGACTCTTCCTATTTTTTATATGATGTGGGTCTCCAAGCTTTAAGACACACCAAAATGTATTCTACAACTCGTCACAGTTAAAATGATACCACATGTGCCTCATTTAGCTCCACAACTACCCTGGACAAATATATCCATTCAGTTGTCAGTGGTCAAATACAAAATGTTTATTAATGGTTAATTAATGTTTGATTAAAAAAAATGGCCATCACTCAATCCAACAGTTTTCATTCAAAGCTAGTGACTAATTTATATGGAACAAGCAAACATGAGATTTACCCGTATAAGGAAGGGTAGATAGAAAAGGCAAATCTGAAAACCTGGGTCAAATTCTACTGTTCTTTACGAGGTAAGCTAGGTTTCAAGATGCATGGTATGAACATAAATGCTGAAATGATCTAAAAATGCAAGTTTGAACTTGAAACGGGCCAAAAAGATAGTCACATTAAGCTTGTAGATCTGACACAATGTGCACTATTACAAACCCATCCATCTGAGTATGAGCTTGATTTATGTAAAAGTTAAAGTGAACCTGAAAGGAAAAAATGCCCCTAATGAGTACTTACCTCAGTAGAGGGGAAGCCTCTGGATAATTCAGATGCTTCCCCAAATTCCCTTGCCTCTACTGCTCAAATGCTGAGACTCAAGAAACCTCACCAACAAGCCTTTGTTGACCTCTGGAACCCCTTGAAAAGCCAAGACCGATCATCTCCGTGCTACTGTACAGTACGGCTGTGCTCATTCACAGTTGGGAACGAGGCCGCACTGCACAGTAGCTCAACAGTTGGGCTTGGCTTTATTCACAGAATCCGCGCAACTGCACAGGCATCCTGTGCCCGCGAAGTACAGCCATTCATGGGCAAAAGCACAGCCATGAACTTCCAGAGAGTCTCAACGCTGGATCGGTGGTCGGACTTGGGAAACCTACAGAGGATTTAGAAGCTACCCTCTACCAAGGAAAGTATCTAACGCTTACCTTTTTTTACATTACAGGTTTACATTAATAAATTTTGTTCATAAACATTGGTGATCCTGACCTGCATATTGTGATACCAAACAGTGAAGATAAAACAAAAACGCACCAATTACAACTCTACTGAGGAGGAGTTTGAGCTCATCAAGCAAAATAAGATACACAAAAAAAGGCAAAAATAACAACAAAATAACTTATCACATGTTTTAACAAAAGTGCAGTCTTCAAAGTCTATCACACTGGCAATTAACTGAAATCCACACTAATAATATGGAAAAATGAAAATTACTGTAATTAAAATAAAGAAATGCCCTTTGGTTTTATTTTAGGGAAACCAGTGTTCTGAATGTAAAATGTTTTTATGTTTCTTTCAATCTCTTGGTTAACCACAGTGAACCTGGGTTGCAATGAAGATGGAGCCAAAACTACATGAAGAAAAAAGGCTGTCATTTCTGTTACTATATTCCTTTCACAGATTCCAGCTCATTTCCTTGTACCTCAGTACTACTAGGATAGGAAAACTTTTTTCTGCTGCTACTGTGGCTAAGACCACACAGCTCTGTGGTGGAAAATATCCAAGTTCCATCAGTGAGTCACACTGAGCAATGATACAAGGTTCACATATGCATACATTAGATCCGTCAGGGTGTACAAGTTTACATATGACTGACTCAATGACCAGTTAACTGTTTTGCTCCTGAGCACTATTTTAAACAGTGAAAAGTGCAATATTACACAATATAAATATCCTCAAATCCTTCACATCACAAGCAGCAGTGGTGCCCAAGCCATGCATGATATTTTGACTATTTATGCCAAGAAGAAACTGGATACCACATGTGGAAACCATACCAAATCATTAAAACACCCAGACTTGCTGTTCTTTCTTACTCGGTATTCGTAGAAGGATTTCAGATATTCAATGCCAGACAGACAGCTACAGCAACATAACACTTAGCTGCTTTGTGGCTGTAAGCGTATCCCAACATCTAACCATGCCAAGCTCAAAACCACTGACATTTTAAAATAAGAGTGTTATTTAACACATAGTAGCACTAATGGCCATAACATTTTTTTTCTTTACATATATTTTTATAAAAAGTTGTAGTTCAAGTTTACCATCCATTTATGACATACGGCCCCACAAAAAAAAGTCTCACAGGAAAAAACATGTAGCATGTAAGAGACAAAACATATATGGCAATGCTTTTACAACTTCAATGGCACAGTCTTGCATTATGAAAATAGTGTCCAGGTTTTTTGTTTTTTTTAAGATTTTATAAAAAAAATTTATAAAAAAAAGCAATACAACATGTATTATGAAGTGTCAGAGGAAAGACACCGCTACACCCCACCAGTGGAGGACCGTGCAGGACCAGGTCAGCAAGGCCTGCAGGAACGTTAGAACACAAGGAAGGTCCGCGCCAATCCACCACCAATCCTCTTTATTGTCTGGACGTGTCCAAAATTAAAACCCCATCATATCTCAAGCTGACATGTTTCAGACCCGTTGGTCCTTAATCATAGCTGAGTTTACATGGGACACCTTTGACATATATATGCACACTTGACCCACCCCTGCATGGTAAGACTCAAATCCCACCTAGCATTAGGGGCCTTAATGCTAGGTGGGATTTGAGTCTTACCACGCAGTAACATGTATTCCCACTGTTTCCTCTTCGGAGGGATTTGTTGTTGTTTTGGGAACAATAGATTGTTTCTATAATTGCACTGTTTCTTTTTGATCCCATTTTTGTTAGGATCAATTTGACATTTTAGTGTCTCTGATTTTATCATGTTTGTTTGTGTAATATATGTATTTTTATACGTGTATTGTTTTATGACATTTAATGTATTATCAGAGTAACTCTTGCCTCAGCTTTGGTCCCTAGGTGAGGCCGCCCCCTATGGGGGCAGGTAAGGGGTGGAGCTTTTGGGTCAAGTGTGCATATATATGTCAAAGGTTTCCCATGTAAACTCATCTATGATTAACCACTTCAGGACCACAGTCTTTTCGCCCCTTAAGGACCAGAGCCTTTTTCTCCATTCAGACCACTGCAGCTTTCACGGTTTATTGCTCGGTCATACAACCTACCACCTAAATGAATTTTACCTCCTTTTCTTGTCACTAATACAGCTTTCTTTTGCTGCTATTTGATTGCTGCTGCGAGTTTTAGTTTTTATTATATTCATCAAAAAAGACATGAATTTTGGCAAAAAAATGACTTTTTTAACTTGCTGTGCTGACATTTTTCAAATAAAGTAAAATTTCCTATACATTTGAGCGCGAAAGTTATTCTGCTACATGTCTTTGATTAAAAAAAAAACCATTCAGTGTATATTTATTGGATTGGGTAAAAGTTATAGCGTTTACAAACTATGGTGCCAAAAGTGAATTTTCCCATTTTCAAGCATCTCTGACTTTTCTGCGCACCTGTCAGGTTTCATGAGGGGCTAAAATTCCAGGATAGTACAAATACCCCCCAAATGACCC
This sequence comes from Hyperolius riggenbachi, assembly GCF_040937935.1. NCBI lineage: Eukaryota > Metazoa > Chordata > Amphibia > Anura > Hyperoliidae > Hyperolius > Hyperolius riggenbachi. The sequence goes on from NC_090646.1 coordinate 432,272,980, forward strand.
CATTTTGGAAAGAAGACATTCCAAAGTATTCAGTGAGAGGCATGGTGAGTTCATAGAAGATTTTATTTTTTGTCACAAGTTAGCGGAAAATGACACTTTCTGACAAAAAAAAGAAAAAGAAAAAGTTTCCATTTCTTCTAACTTGCGACAAAAAAAAATGAAATCTGCCACGGACTCACTATGCTCCTCTCTGAATACCTTGAAGTGTCTACTTTCCAAAATGGGGTCATTTGTGGGGTGTGTTCACTGTCCTGGCATTTTGGAGGGTGCCTAATTGTAAGCACCCCTGTAAAGCCTAAAGATGCTCATTGGACTTTTGGCCCCTTAGCGCAGTTAGGCTGCTAAAAAGTGCCACACATGTGGTATTGCCGTACTCAGGAGAAGTAGTATAATGTGTTTTGGGGTGTATTTTTACACATACCCATGCTGGGTGGGAGAAATATCTCCGTAAATGACAATTGTTTTATTTTTTTTACACACAATTGTCTATTTATAGAGATATTTCTCCCACTCAGCATGGGTATGTGGAAAAATACACCCCAAAACACATTATACTACTTCTCCTGAGTACGGCGATACCACATGTGTGGCACTTTTTTGCACCCTAACTGCGCTAAGGGGCCCAAAGTTCAATGAGTACCTTTAGGATTTCACAGGTCATTTTGAGAAATTTCGTTTCAAGACTACTCCTCACGCTTTAGGGCCCCTAAAATGCCAGGAAAGTATAGGAACCCCACAAATTACCCCATTTTAGAAAGAAGACACCCCAAGGTATTCCGTTAGGAGGATGGTGAGTTCATAGAAGATTTTTTTTTTTTGTCACAAGTTAGCGGAAATTGATTTTAATTGTTTTTTTTCACAAAGTGTCATTTTCCGCTAACTTGTGACAAAAAATAAAATCTTCTATGAACTCACCATACTCCTAACGGAATACCTTGGGGTGTCTTCTTTCTAAAATGGGGTAATTTGTGGGGTTCCTATACTGCCCTGGCATTTTAGGGGCCCTAAACCGTGAGGAGTAGTCTTGAAACCAAATGTCGCAAAATGACCTGTGAAATCCTAAAGGTACTCATTGGACTTTGGGCCTCTTAGCGCACTTAGGGTGCAAAAAAGTGCCACACATGTGGTACCGCCGTACTCAGGAGAAGTAGTATAATGTGTTTTGGGGTGTATTTTTACACATACCCATGCTGGGTGGGAGAAATATCTCTGTAAATGACAATTGTTTAATTTTTTTTACACACAATTGTCCTTTTACAGAGATATTTCTCCCACCCAGCATGGGTATGTGTAAAAATACACCCCAAAACACAATATACTACTTCTTCTGAGTACGGCGATACCACATGTGACACTTTTTTGCAACCTAGGTGCGCTAAGGGGCCTAACGTCCTATTCACAGGTCATTTTGAGGCATTTGGATTCTAGACTACTGCTCACGGTTTAGGGCCCCTAAAATGCCAGGGCAGTATAGGAACCCCACAAGTGACCCCATTTTAGAAAGAAGACACCCCAAGGTATTCTGTTAGGTGTATGATGAGTTCATAGAAGATTTTTTTTTGTCACAAGTTAGCGGAAAATGACACTTTGTGAAAAAAAAAACAATACATATCAATTTCCGCTAACTTGTGACAAAAAATAAAATCTTCTATGAACTCATCATACACCTAACAGAATACCTTGGGGTGTCTTCTTTCTAAAATGGGGTCACTTGTGGGGTTCCTATACTGCCCTGGCATTTTAGGGGCCCTAAACCGTGAGGAGTAGTCTTGAACCCAAATGTCTCAAAATGACCTGTGAAATCCTAAAGGTACTCATTGGACTTTGGGCCCCTTAGCACAGTTAGGCTGCAAAAAAGTGTCACACATGTGGTATCGCCGTACTCAGAAGAAGTAGTATAATGTGTTTTGTGGTGTATTTTTACATATAACCATGCTGGGTGGGAGAAATATCTCTGTAAATGACACATTTTTGATTTTTTTTACACACAATTGTCCATTTACAGAGAGATTTCTCCCACCCAGCATGGGTATGTGTAAAAATACACCACAAAACACATTATACTACTTCTCCTGAGTATGGCGATACCACATGTGACACTTTTTTGCAGCCTAGGTGCGCTAAGAGGCCCAACGTCCTATTCACAGGTCATTTTGAGGCATTTGTTTTCTAGACTACTCCTCACGGTTTAGGGCCCCTAAAATGCCAGGGCAGTATAGGAACCCCACAAGTGACCCCATTTTAGAAAGAAGACACCCCAAGGTATTCCGTTAGCGGTATGGTGAGTTCATAGAAGATTTTATTTTTTGTCACAAGTTAGTGAAAAATGACACTTTGTGAAAAAAACAATAAAAATCCAATTTCCACTAACTTTTGACAAAAAATAAAATCTTCTATGAACTCATCATACACCTAACAGAATACCTTGGGGTGTCTTCTTTCTAAAATGGGGTCACTTGTGGGGTTCCTATACTGCCCTGGCATTTTAGGGGCCCTAAACTGTGAGTAGTCTGGAAACCAAATTTCTCAAAATGACTGATCAGGGGTATAAGCATCTGCAAATTTTGATGACAGGTGGTCTATGAGGGGGCAAATTTTGTGGAACCGGTCATAAGCAGGGTGGCCTCTTAGATGACAGGATGTTTTGGGCCTGATCTGATGGATAGGAGTGCTAGGGGGGTGACAGGAGGTGATTGATGGGTGTCTCAGGGGGCGGTTAGAGGGGAAAATAGATGCAATCAATGCACTGGGGAGGTGATCGGAAGGGGGTCTGAGGGGGATCTGAGGGTTTGGCCGAGTGATCAGGAGCCCACACGGGGCAAATTAGGGCCTGATCTGATGGGTAGGTGTGCTAGGGGGTGACAGGAGGTGATTGATGGGTGTCTCAAGGTGTGATTAGAGGGGGAAAATAGATGCAAGCAATGCACTAGCGAGGTGATCAGGGCTGGGGTCTGAGGACGTTCTGAGGTGTGGGCGGGTGATTGGGTGCCCGCAAGGGGCAGATTAGGGTCTAATCTGATGGATAACAGTGACAGGTGTTGATAGGGGGTGATTGATGGGTAATTAGTGGGTGTTTAGAGGAGAGAAGAGATGTAAACACTGCACTTGGGAGGTGATCTGATGTTGGATCTGCGGGCGATCTATTGGTGTGGGTGGGTGATCAGATTGCCCGCAAGGGGCAGGTTAGGGGCTGATTGATGGGTGGCAGTGACAGGGGGTGATTGATGGGTGGCAGTGACAGGGGGTGATTGACAGGTGATTGACAGGTGATCAGTGGGTTATTACAGGGAATAACAGATGTAAATATTGCACTGGCGAATTGATAAAGGGGGGTCTGAGGGCAATCTGAGCGTGTGGGCGGGTGATTGGGTGCCCGCAAGGGGCAGATTAGGGTCTAATCTGATGGGTAACAGTGACAGGTGGTGATAGGGGGTGATTGATGGGTAATTAGTGGGTGTTTAGAGGAGAGAATAGATGTAAACGATGGATTTGGGAGGTGATCTGATGTCGGATCTGCGGGCGATCTATTGGTGTGGGTGGGTGATCAGATTGCCCGCAAGGGGCAGGTTAGGGGCTGATTGATGGGTGGCAGTGACAGGGGGTGATTGATGGGTGGCAGTGACAGGGGGTGATTGATAGGTGATTGACAGGTGATCAGTGGGTTATTACAGGGAATAACAGATGTAAATATTGCACTGGCGAAATAGATAAAGGGGGGTCTGAGGGCAATCTGAGCGTGTGGGCGGGTGATTGGGTGCCCGCAAGGGGTAGATTAGGGTCTAATCTGATGGGTAACAGTGACAGGTGGTGATAGGGGGTGATTGATGGGTGATTGATGGGTAATTAGTGGGTGTTTAGAGGAGAGAAGAGATGTAAACACTGCACTTGGGAGGTGATCTGATGTCGGATCTGCGGGCGATCTATTGGTGTGGGTGGGTGATCAGATTGCCCGCAAGGGGCAGGTTAGGGGCTGATTGATGGGTAGCAGTGACAGGGGGTGATTTACGGGTGATTGACAGGTGATCAGGGGGGATAGATGCATACAGTACACGGGGGGGGGGGGGTCTGGGGGGGTCTGGGGAGAATCTGAGGGGTGGGGGGTGATCAGGAGGGGGCAGTGGGCAGGGGGGGGATAAAAAAAAAATAGCGTTGACAGTGACAGGGAGTGATTGATGGGTGATTAGGGGGGTGACTGGGTGCAAACAGTGGTCTGGGGGGTGGGCAGGGGGGGGTCTGAGGGGTGCTGTGGGCGATCAGGGGGCAGGGGGGGGGGAAATCAGTGTGCTTTGGTGCAGACTAGGGTGGCTGCAGCCTGCCCTGGTGGTCCCTCGGACACTGGGACCACCAGGGCAGGAGGCAGCCAGTATAATAGGCTTTGTATACATTACAAAGCCTATTATACTATGTACATGCGGCGATCCGGGTGCTAGTAACCCGCCAGCGCTTCCGAACGGCCGGCGGGTTACTACGAGCGGTGGGCGGAGCCAGTCCCCGGCGGCTGATCGCGTCACGAATGACGCGATCGCCGCATAGCCACTCCCGCAGCCGCCCCCGCCGATGGGCGTATTGCGGTCGTTTGGGCCCAGTCTTTGCCGCCGCCCATCGGCTGGGGGCGGTCCTCAAGTGGTTAAGGACCAACGGGTCCAAAACATGTCAGCTTGAGATATGATGGTGTTTTAATTTTGGACATGTCCAGACAATAAAGAAGATTTGTGGTGGATTGGTGCGGACCTTCCTTGTGTTCTAACAACATGTATTATGTCAACAGTGGCAATACGCTGTCCAAGGACCACATAGCAGAACAATACATAGTACAGTAAGATTAATTTGGCACCACTATGTCAGAGTATCCGTCACATATCTTGCACATCAAAACAGACATATAAAGATAAATTGCCTAAACAATAAATAAACCATCACGCCCCTATTCCCAAAAGAACCTCCCTCCACCCTGAGCAGCATGAGAATTAATAGCACTTACTTCCCCGGTGTTGGGCACCATCAGAGATATAGCAGTAGTCTAGCGCAATATGTAAGTGTCCAGTTTTGTGTCAAAAACGAAATTAGCGTGCCACTATCTTAAACAAAATAACAAAATATGCGCTAATGGATACAACACAAAAGGAAAGAACGTGGTGCACAGATCTGAGCAATACTGTAAAATTGCACAATAAGTCAATCAAAGGAAAGATTGAGCTCACAGTCCAGGAAAATAGAAAACGGATTCAAAGATCACCGTCCTGCACAGAATCCAGAGACCACCGCTTGGAGGAATGAGGAAACTGAAGCTCTGTGATCAAAGAATATTCTCTTGCTCTCCGTGAACCTCACGTCACATGGAAAAGATAGGAAAGGACCACATAGCGTAATCCAGTCTAATGTTTCAACCCTCCACCTTTCCAATGAATCAAATGCCCTTTACCACAAACACCATCAGTGCTGGGACATCTAACCCCGCCCCCCGCCCCCCATGCACCTGCACTCACCCAGGCGTCCTCCAAAGACTCCGGAGGCAGGATTTAACAGCATGTGGGGAAGGAATAATGAACCAACAGGAGCATCAGCACTAAAACTAAAAAGCTTCAAATAGCATAAAACCTATTTTAATAAAACTTTGAAATCACAAATTGCATTCACAAGCGTGGGAAGTCATAGCGCATTGTACATGTGGTGTCGGTCCCGGGTAGCCGCTCACACACTTGCCACTTCGAATCCTCGCTTCCTGTCCAGAACTCCAGTCAGCCGGTCACGTGGGACGTAGCTCCTCCCTACGCATTTTTAACAATAATGACTCATCAAGGGCTGACGTCTCACGCTAGGCCGGCTCCTATATTCCCCTCTGCAACCACTCCCCCTACTAAACACATTACAAATCAATTCAACTCTATGCATCATACATTCCACTATGCTATGATATACTTATGCACGACTCTCAGCTAAGCAGTTGTATAAGCATCATCCTCCAGGACGCAGGTTAAACACATAAGACAACTCATTTGAGGTCACACAAATATCCCCACTAATACTTATCAATATAACAAATGCATACCTATACTATAACTATATAAACACTCCCCTTCTTTTATCCTTAATCCCCCTCCCGCCCCCCATACACTCAAAAGGAAGGGGGGGGGGGGGGGGCGGAACACGTATATACAATCTTGTCAAGACCACATTCCTAAATACAAATAAAAAGCAAACATTGTCCTGAAAGCATATTTCAGGCTCCATATAGAACGGTACAACCAGCGTACCACATCATACATGGAACTCACATACCACTGTAATACGCCAATATTTTCACCCATTTGCAACAAAACAGTTAATGTCCAATTCTACAGTTAACCAACTCAGAGTAGAAGTTTCCAGGTCAAAAATCCATTGTTTCTTTTTTTAGAAATTTCTCTAGGTTTTGTTACATCCCCCCAATTAGGCACTAGTTTTTCAACCGCGCAGAAACGTATGAACTTTGGATTACTTTGCGATCAGTGCCTTTAAAAAAGCATTTTGTTTCAAACTCCTGGTCCTTTCTGGTAATTTCCAAATGGATACTTACCTTACTGTATTCCGCTGTCAGTTTAATATTGGTCCTAATCCCAATAACATCTGCAATAAAACGATGGAAGCCCTCCTCATTCCCACGCCAGAAGATTAGGTCATCAAGGTACCTTTTCCAAAAGACCACATGAGATTCCCCCATCTTAATGGCCTCCTCCTCCGATACGGCCATATACAAATTAGCTAGACTGGGGGCATCACGGCCGTGCAGAAGGTCCTTAAGTGGGGGGTGCTCAAATGTAAAAAAGGGGCCTGTCAATGCCTTCCCCCGCATGCCCCCCCCCCCTCCTCGTTTCTGGCTAGGGGAATATTGATTGTCATGCTGCTGAATGCAGATGATGGGTGCCATGTGGGTTCTGTGTGTAAGTACTGAGTGTCATGTGGGTTCTGGCTATGGGTGGGTATCGAGTGTCATGCGGGTGTTGATTGCAAGAACTTAGTGCCATGTAAGGTCTGGGTGCATGTACTGGATGTCATGTGGGTGCTGGGTGCAGGTACCGGGTGTGACATGGGTGTGAATACTTGGCGCCATGCCTGTACTGGGTGCTGGCTATGGGTGGGCTTTGGGCATCACATTGGTTTTGAATGCAGGTACTTTGGGTGCGGGTACGGGTTAAGTGGATACTTGGTGCAGATAGTGGGTGCCGTGTGCAGGTGTAAGTACTGGGTGCAATTTTAGGCCTGGGTGCAGATACTTGGTGTCATGTTGTGAATGTGAGTACTGGTTGCCAGCTATGAGGGGAAGGGGTGGCTGATGGGAAAAGTAGAGGTCAGTGTAGGTGCTGCAGGAAGGGGCAGGGCCATGCAGAAGATCCTCAAGCTTGTCGTGCTCAAATTTGAAATCGATAAATCGTGTTAAATTGTGTATGTAATACCCCCTCTCCAGAAAGCAATAAGGCAGTCTTAAACCCCCCCCCCCCCACACACACACACACACACACACACACACCTTTATAGCAGTATCAGGCAGACTTTGTGTCTCCTTCCAACTCTTTTGGTGCTACCACCCTCAAATCAGCAGTGATATTTGCCCACTGTGGGTTAGAGTGGGCACAGTGGAGCCCACTGTGGAGGCACAGACTCACCTTTCATTATTGGGACTTCTGTCCCTCTTGATCAGCACCCAAGCCTCTTTTCAGGCAAACAAGTGTTTACCAATATGCAGTGGTTGCTAAGCATTAGTAGATGCAAAACTGCAGTAAGTGCCAAGGTGCAGTGGGTGCCCAGATGCAGTAGATGGTAAGACACAAAGATTCACTTTGTGGTAAGTTGCAGTGGGTGCCGAGATGCCAAAGTAAAGTCTGTGTCAAGCTGCTTTGGGTATCAAGGTCCAGTTTATATTGGGTGTTTATTTGCAGTGGGTGCTATGCAGTATTGAGTGCTGAATGAGTAGCAGATGGTGATAAACAACAGTGGGTGCCATGTGAGTGCTAATTGGTACAGGGAGCCATGTGAGTGTTGGACATGAGTGAGTAGGGAGTGCCATGTGTGGTCTGGATGTGTGCCATGGGAGAGTACCGTGTCTCATATGGGTTCGGACCAAGGATGGGTACTGGGTACTATTTGGGTGCTGGCCATGGACGGGTACTAGGTGCATATAATGGCTTTGGAACTTGGTGACGCGTGTGGGTGTTGATTATGGGGGTATGTGGGTCTTAGGTGCAAATACTGAGTGCCAAGTGAGTACTGGGAGTGAGCACATGGTGACATATGGGTGATGGGTACTGGCTACTGGGGTATTTGTTGTCATGTGGGTGCTAAAGGAAGATGCTGGGTGCCATGTGAGTTCTAGGTGCTGGCACAGGGTGTCATGTGGATTCTGGCTGTATGGGTGTGTATCAACCATCATGTAGGTGTTGATTGCAGGTACTCAGTCCCTTTTGAGTTCTGGGTGCAAGTACTGGATGTCATATGTGAGTGCTTGGTGTTTGTACTGGGCACTAAGTGGAGGCTTAGTGCAACTGGAACTACTGCAGATGAAACATGTGGGTGTTGGGTGCAGGTACTGGGTATCACATAGGTGCAAATGCTTGGTGCCATGCCTGCACTGGGTGCTAGCTCTGGGTGGGTGTTGTGTGTCACGTGGGTTCTGAGTGCAGGTACTTCGGGTGCTAGTACTGGTTATGTGAGTGGGTGCCATGTGGAGGCTGTGTGCAGGTGTGAGTAGTGAGTGACATATCAGAGCTGGGTGCAAGTACTGTGCCATGTAGGTTTGAGTACTGGGTGCCAGCTATAGGGTGAAGGGGTGCAGGTATTGGGTGTCATGTGGCTGTTTGATGCAAGTACTAAGTGCCATATTGAGGCCGCATGTGAGTATTGGGTGCAGGGTGCTTGGTGCAAGTACTGGGTGCTTGCTATAGTGGGGGTTACTGGTTGAGTGTAATGTGGGTGCTGAATATTGGTGGAATTGCTGTGGGTGCAGGGAGTTGGAGGTCACTGTGGGTACTGCTATGAATGTTGCTGCTAGGGGAGCTTGAGGTCAGTGTGGTTGATCGGGAAAGGGTAGGTCACTGTGGGTGCTGGGGGGAGAAGTAACTGTGGGTGCTTTGGAAGGTAGAGGTCAGTATGGATGCTGGAGGAAAGGGAGGTCACTGTGGGTCCTTTGGGGGAGATCACTGTGGGTCTCGGGAGGTAGAGGTCATTGTGGGTGCAGTGGGTGGGAGGTCACTATGGGTGCTGCTATGAATGGCATAGCTGCTGCTAAGGGAGGTAGAGGTCAGTGTGGGTGCAGGGGGAAGGGTAGGCCACTGTGGGTGCTGGGAGAAGTCAGTGTGGTTACTGGAGGAGGGAGTGGATGCTGGGTGTTGGGAGAAGCCACTGTGGGCGCTGGCAATGGGAGAGGTCACTGTAGGTGCTGCTTTTTGGATGGGAGGTCCCTGTGGGTGCTGCAGGGGACAGGAGGATAGCCACTGGGGGAGGGAAAAATCACTGTGGGTGCTGGGGGAGGGATAGGTCAGTGTGGGTTCTGGGGTAGGCAGGATCACTGCTAGAGCTGGGGAGGGAGAGGTCACTGTGGGTGCTAGGTGGAGGGAGATGTCACTATGGGTCCTAGGTGGAGGTAGAGATCACTGTGGGTGCTAGGTGGAGGGAGAGGTCACTGTGGGAGCTGGGGGAGGGAGAGGTCACTGTGGGTGCTAGGTGGAGGGAGAGGTCACTGTGGGTCCCAGGTGGAGGAAGAGGTCACTGTGGGTGCTAGGTGGAGGGAGAGGTCACTGTGGGTGCTGGGTAAGAGAGAGGTCACTGTGGGTGCTAGGTGGAGGGAGAGGTCACTGTGGGTGCTAGGTGGAGGAAGAGGTCACTGTGGGTGCTAGGTGGAGGAAGAGGTCACTATGGGTCCCAGGTGGAGGGAGAGGTCACTGTGGGTGCTGGGTAAGAGAGAGAGGTCACTGTGGGTGCTAGGTGGAGGGAGAGGTCACTGTGGGTGCTAGGTGAAGGGAGATGCCACTGTGGGTACTGGGTAGGGAGTGGTCACGGGGTACTAAGTGGAGAGAGAGGTCACTATGGGTGCTGGGAGAGGTAGAGGTCAGTATGGGTCCTATGTGGAGGGAGAGGTCAGTATGCCACACTAGGATTCCTGTCTGGGCCTCTTCACTTGAAAGTATCCCGGGCGGGGGCAGAGCTTCCCACGGGTGGGCGGGGCTTATCGCGGTCAGGGCGGAGCTTGTTTTGCGCAGCGAGAGGGGCCTTTTTTGAAGATTTTAAAAAGGGGGGTGCCTGGGCACCCAGAGCACCCCCCTGTGCACGTGCCTGGGGGGCATACAAAGTTCCCATAGCACATCCATATATCTGCCTGAAGAGCTGATGCTTGTGCCAAAAATAGTTCCTTTTCAGAGAAAAATCCAGAAGTGACAGAATAAATTCCATCTGTATATCCCAGAATGAACATTTTGACGTTGCACAAAAAAACAAAACAAACAAAACAAAAATCTTAATTAACCTGCTGGAGAAGGTGTAAAGGTGTAAAATTTACAATTTGTAGCAATCAGATTATTCAGATCATGCATGAAATCAGAGAAGCTGATGGGCTAAATTGATCCTGAATGATTGCATTATCAATAATTTCCTTCAAGAGGAGCTGTTAGGTATAAGGTCTCAGAGAAAATAAACACATATATCAGTAGCTAAATATTGGCTGTACTTACATTACATATGCATTTCACTGTCCACGTTTGGATTTCACAGAATTTGTATATAGTATATGCAGAGATAGATGCTCCTGACAGCTCATGGCAGGCTCCATGTTTTTCTGTCAAATGTGTCGTCATGTCCTGCCTGCTTCCTGATCACAGATAAGCTCCTACTTGAACAACACAGTGTGCAGTGAATATTAATGAGCCATGTGGCTAGGAACAATAGCTGACTCCTGCAGTGTACTCTGCCCGGAGATTTATTAGTGCTACGCGCTGGACTGATTACAAGCTGCTGTAACGTCTCATTAGCAGCCGAGGGGAGGGCCCCAGAATGCTTTGCAGTATAGTATGCGGCTTGCGTCCTCTTGGGTTTTAACAGCCTTGCTGATAAGCACACATCAAAGGTAACTGAGATTTTTATCTTCACTAATGGCTTTTGGGCTTCCTTCTAAACTGTTTAACACAGGAGAATAGAGGTTTAAATTAGCTTCTGCAGCCTGACAGTTACTCTTTAAAGGAATACTATCGATTCACATATTTTTTTCAATTGACACAGGAATTGTTTGGGAAGTGCTGCTAAGTACTGGTGTATACATTTTAGTAGCAACTTCTTTGTTTACTGTTAGCAAAATACTTTCAAACTTTACTGACGCCAAAACTGACGGCTGACTGAGCCATGAGGAGAGTGGAAATTCCCCTCACACTTTATAAGTTAACTCTATGTGTAACTCTGAGTGTGACAGAGAGAAAGCTGCAGATCCGGTGTCCTGCGTTTCTGACTGAAGTGTCTGAAGAGAGCAGAGGAAATGTAACTAATTGTCACAGCTTTTAATACTGTTTTTGCTTTCAGAGTTTGATATGTTTGATATTTTCTTTCTGTAGTCTGATATGCAACTCTGGCTGTGCATTGAAGCAGACACCCCTTCTGCAATTGATTTGTCCCAATATAGCTAAATCCTACCCTCAATAAATTACAGTTTTTGCCTCTGATATTTAAAGGGAAGGTCCAAGCAAAAAAAAATAATGAGTTTCACTTACCTGGGGCTTCTACCAGCCCCATGTAGCCATCCTGTGCCCTCGTAGTCACTCACTGCTGCTCCAGTCCCCCGCTGGCAGCTTTCTGACCTCGGAGGTCAGGGCCACATTTCATACATTTTTACGCATTCCAGCTAGTGCAGGAACAAAAATGTACACGTTGCACCACTAACGCGTAAAAATGTATGTGTTAATGTTCCTGCACTAGCGGGAATGTGTAAAAATGTACGCAATTCGGCCCTGACCTCTGAGGTCAGAAAGCTGCCAGCGGGGGCCTGGAGCAGCAGTGAGTGACTACGAGGCCACAGGATGGCTGCATGGGGCTGGTAGAAGCCCCAGGAAAGTGAAACTCATTTTTTTTTTTTTGCTTGAACCTTCCCTTTAACATGAAAAGTAGGAAAATGTTTACACAGCTACTTAGACATTATTTGCACACTGTCATTTTAGAACACTTGGGTATCGATAGTATTCCTTTAATGAAATGATTGCTCTGCTTGGTGGATTTTTTTCATAGAAATCATAACTATTGGAAAAATAAATAGATGAATCGGGATTAGTAGATGGATCAGAGCTACTGTTGCCATTACCTCCCATTCAAAAATTTTTAGAGTATCTTACACTTTTTTGGAGCCTTTGTTTTTATCTAATCTCTAGATCTTTTGTCCACCCTTGGTCTAGGAGTGCTACCCGTTGCTTCCAGCAACTACAGAGAGCAACTTTTTAACTTAAGTGAGGTTGGGATTGTTCTGCCCACCTGACTATGCAATGGTTACCTTTGTGGTAACCCTGATTTCTGAGTGTTACACACTAATATCTGCTACTCACATTAGATATTAATGACCGCATTCAACCAATACATACTGGGCTCTCTGTTTTCCTTTTTTGTGTATCTTTCAAAATGTAGGCAACTTGCCTAAATTCTAAGAACTCCCTTTGGCCTGCTAAACACCAATTATTCCATGGTACCCAATCCTGACTAAAATTTTGAAAACAACAGGCAAGACCAGCAAATGAAACTGCCTGGGCTGAATTCAAAACAGTCAAGTCGTGTTGATGCGCCAAAGCCATGGCACCATGGTGGACTGCTACTGATCAATGTCACTTGGCATCACCATCCATGTCCAGGTGACCATCTGCATCAAATTTTGCACATGCATTTGTCTGTGTATGTATTTATGTCCATGTTCAGAGATGGATGCATAACACTTCAGCACAAGCATTCATTCCTGCACAGGTAACAAAGCATTTGAAAATGCATTTGTGCAGGTGCATGTGGAGCCGCCAGTGGTGCATATGATTGGTCAAAGGGAGGATGAGTGCACTTGCCTGACTTGCAAGTTCCTGATATTTGCTTCCAACCTGTTCCCTATGACTACACTTGCACCTGATCTATGCTTGTTACTTGACCCCTAACCACTTCAGGACGAGAACAATTTTTACATATCAGCGCGGCTCCCATTCATTTGTCAATAACTTTACTACTACTTATCACGCCTAAATGATCTATGTATTGTTTTTTTCAGGACAAATTAGGCTTTCAGAGAGTAATATTTTTGTTTAGTAATCACCTTATTTTCTATTCATTTTAAAGGGCAAATAAAGAAAACATGGAAACACACGATTTCTGAATTTACATCCATTATAGCTTTAAAATAAACAGTGCTAACTATAAGTTAAACCCACAAATTGTATTTACTTATCCATGTAAGTTATTACAACATTTAGATTATGTTCCTAGTAAAATGTATGGTAAAAATAGTGTATTTGGAAATAAAGGTGTCTTTTTTTCTTTTTGTCTGTTTCTTGCAATATAGTTATTTTCTTTTATATTCTTTTACTTTGTTTTCATTTTCAAGTTTTGGTTTTGGTACAGAATATACAAAATGTTTATTGCTTTTGATTCAGTTTGTCACTAAAAAGAATATACAAGACATAGCCCTTAATCCTAAAATCTATTCTACTACTTATCACGGTTAAAATGTTACCCCATATGACTTGTGTAGCTATACTAATACTTTCCCAAGTTTGATTATAATTTTGAAAATTAATTTTTATGTTGGATTGGGGTTGTCCCTACCCATTTCTCATGTGATGTGGTTCCAAGCTTTAAAACACACCAAAAATTATTTTTCAACTCATCCCGGATAAATGATACCACATGTGCCTCATTTAGTAACAAACTGGTGGTGCACTCTCCACAATTACACTGGGCGTGTGTACTCATCCAGTTAGGCTGCAATGGCTAAATAAGCTTGCTGTATTATTCTACCTCTGCTTGTAACCCAACTACTCCTTTTACCTGCCATACGTTTATCCAGTCTACCATCTGCCTTCAAGCATTGGTCTAAGGGCCCTTTTCCACTAGCAATCGCTAGCGTTCACGCTGAACGCTAGCGATTGCTGAATCGCAATTAGCGGCGATTCCCCGACGTTCGCGGCCACTATTTTGCTATGCTATGCACTGCATAGCAAAATCGCGGCAAATATCGCTCCGCCGCGCGTTCGCGTTCCCGACAAAAACGAATCGCGGTAGTGGAAATGACCTACCGCGATTCCTATGTTAAAAAGCAAACCGTAGCGATTGTAAAATCGCTAGCGGTTTGCGTTTTTGCGATTCAGCCAGCGCAAACGCGCTGGTGGAAAAGGGCCCTCAAGCTTGACCTAAAGCTGGGCCATTATCTCTCAGTCTTCTCTGTATTATGGACTTACCTGTTCTCTGTACCTCCAGTGGGCTGATCCTAGAAGTCGTAACTTAGTAGCTGTAAATTAGCTGGCTGCCAACTAAGGGTAGTAACATGGTTGACTTTTAGATTATTTTGTTTCTTAACAAAACGGAAAAATAATACAGTAAAGCTGCATCTGAGAAGTCTTAAGGCTCATACACATGAGCCACAGCGGTGGCTCGAGCCATAAAAAAAATTTAAAAAAAGCAGCGACAGCTCGTCGCCAGGTCCCTCTGTGCAACAGCTGTACACACGGAGCACAGAGGGACACAGATTCAGCGGAAGCTGTCGCCGAAGGTTCCTCCCCCCCGCCGGAAGCTCCATACATTGTGTATGAAGTTGCTGTCGCTAGTCCGCATACACATGACGGACTAGCGACAGTTGCGTCGATGTTGCGGCGAAAGCTGTTGCCGGCGATTGGCCGCGCCAATCGCCTGGCGACAGCAGCGACAGCTCGGGGTGCGCGCCTCATATACACAGGCGACCTGTCGCCGCAACACGAGCGTGTCACGTGGTTCCGGCAACAGTTGTAGCCCGTGTGTATGGGCCATTACAATCTTGTGTGCTGCTGCCCTAAACTCACAACTCTTGTAGTGGTCTCCAAGGCCAATTCTCGGTACATACTTGTTTGTTACACTCCATGTCTGCTAGGTTTTGGGCTCTTCTACCAACAGAGTGAGTACCAAATAGAGGTTGGGACAAAGTGTGTTAACATGTATAAAAAATAGAAAACTACAATAAATGCCACTCTATAGTACCAACGTAAAACCAGCTCTTCAGATTAACAGGAATATAAAAGTCACCTTTCTCTGTATTAAAAACATTCAGCATATATGTCAGCACTCACGAACCTTCAGGCAAAGAACTGTACCAACCACACCTCCTTTGTACATACATGGATAGTATCAATCCCAAAAAGCGACTAAAGCAAGGGTGTTAATTTACATGTTAATGCAAAAAACTAATATACATAGAACAGTATGTTTAAAACAACATCTATTACCTCACCCCACTTGGTAGAAATAAAAAAAATTATGTGGCTCATGTGTTTTCTCATGTTCCACTTCTCCAAAACTAAATTCAGTGTGAAAAGATGCAGTAACTGAGAAAACCAGGGAGAGTGAAAGTACTCATTTATAACACTGCATATAATGGTCGTAAAATGAAAAGAAAAAAAGCATTCAGTAGTTTTGAGATACTGTTGAACCTAGCTGCTGAAAAGTACATGGAATTCTGTTTACTCCAGTTGTGCACTGTTGCATGAGGAGAAGATTGACTGAAATTCTTTAGACAATGACCACCCACATTATGGAAAGCACTATGATTAAAGGAAGTTCTGCACTCCAATATCTGCCAGCACAGTCTTCTCCACGCTGTAATTATTACATTTGCAGCCTCCTCATAATCTTTTGCATGTGTTGTGACAAGACTCCCTTACATTAACTATCAGACACACAAAAAAGAACTAATGCTTTATAAAAAAATACACACATGGTTGAATATTAAAAAGGTATTAGATAGGAGGAGCAGTTCAATACTCTGTTTTGTGGGTTGCAGACGGATGCATTGCACAATGTACTGCTCTAGATCAAATAGATCAATCAATTGCCCTGTCCCTCATCCAATAATGACCCAGCTCATTAACATAGGTCTTAAAAAGTCTGAATCCATGTAAGCTGTGGTTTAAGAATGAAGCAGCAGAACACTAAAAACAGTCAACTGCATCTGTCACTTTGTTAACAGATTACACAAACTGTATATTATTGATTAACTTAGGCCTCGTTCAGACTATACGCGCTGCCGTCCGCATTTTGGCAGCGCGTATAGTGTGCGACACGCAAGAACGGTAGAAGGGCATAGACAGCCCTTCTACCGTTCCCATCATATGCGCTGCGTGGCAGCGCGATTGCGCTATCGCGTGCTGCACGCATTTTTGGGAATCGCAGCGCAGATCCCATTCATTGTAATGAATGGGATCTGCAGCGCAGCGCATAGGAGCGCAGATAGCGTGCGATCGGACGCGTTGCGTTCCAATCGCACAGCCATCTGCGCTAACGATATAAATGCTTTTTCCCATAATTACCATAAGGATTCTTGTAAAGAAAAGCAAAATAAAAGTTTGCCTTTTTAAAACAGAAGGCATTTGCAAGTATTCAGATTGGCGTTAGCATACGATGTCTCCCACGTTGTATCACTGCTGAATATGCAAATCACCCTTTGTTGTCCCTATAAGCTAGCCACACCTCCAGAATCACTTGAATGCAATGATATGTCAGCTTGTCAATTGTACAGAGCCCCGATAATCCAATTAGTGAAGGTCAAGTAGATGCAAATAACTTTGAGTTGATGCAAATGTATGCATTTTTTTATGCAAATGTATGCAGCTTGAAAATGAACCAATCAAATCCTTCTGAGGTAAAATACGATTGGTTCATGTTTAAGCT
Organism: Hyperolius riggenbachi; assembly: GCF_040937935.1. NCBI lineage: Eukaryota > Metazoa > Chordata > Amphibia > Anura > Hyperoliidae > Hyperolius > Hyperolius riggenbachi. Next base: position 432,289,870 of record NC_090646.1, read on the forward strand.
GCATAAATTTCCATCAATTCAAAGTTATTTGCATCTACTTGACCTTCACTAAATACAATGAATGAATACAGTCTGTTTTGGATTGGTTTATCCTCATCACGGCATGGCATGAATTAATGTGGCTCTATGTGAAACACCCAGATTTACATATTGTCCACCAAGCTCACTGTGACCCAGAACTCCTAGAAGTGTGTAATGGGATACAAAGGACCAAAAATCCCTCTTACTAAAATACTATGCAAAACTGAATTTTGCCTTCTTAAGATGGCCATACACTGGTCGATTTGCCATCAGATTCGATCAACAGATAGATTCCTCTCTGATCGAATGTGATCAGAGAAGGATCGTATGGCTCCCTTTACTGCAAACTGCAAACAGATTGTGAATCGATTTCAGCCGGAAACCGATCACAATCTGTGGAGCTGATGCCGCCCCCCCGCATACATTACCTGCTCCAGCCGGCACGAGTCCCTCTCTGCTGTCTTCTTCTCCGCTCCGGCTCCTGAACTTCCTGTCCAGGGGAAGTTTAAACAGTAGAGGGCGCAGGTACTGTATTACCGCTGTATTGCGTCAGTCGTCGGGCATTCGAACGCCGCCAACGACGCACTCCCGACCCGCCGGCGACCGAGAACAATCTTCCGCACGGATAGGTCGACGGGAACGATCTATTTTGGACGGAAATAGATCGTTCTGTCAGCGGTGAGCGCGGCGATTTCACAGCCGTTTCTATCACTGTGATCGAAACGGCTGTATATCGGCGGGAAAATCGTTAGGTGTATGGGCCCCTTTAAAACAGAGGGTATTAACGATTATGCAAAGAAAACAAAATATTTAGCACAGAAGAGATCTTAAGCACACCTGCAATGCAAAAATTGTACTACATTCCAAAAAGCCATGTTCTACAGCAATAAGATAATGCTGTGCAGCAAGACAAAAAATGCTACAGTAACAAACAATTCTGAGCAGTTCATTTTAACTTAAGTGTTTTGGAATCTTTATGAAACCGTAAAGATAGTTTTCACTATGACCCTTTCATAGTAAAAGCACTGCCCTTTCAAAGGATAAAAAAGAAAAATATAAACAGTAGGCATTTGTAGAAAACAGTGCTGTTGGCTGCACTAAATTAATTCAAAATGCTACAAACACTAGATAGGTAGAACAGTAGCTAAATAGGTGGTACTCTTACCTTGCACAACCAATTACCATATTGCACCTACCAAAGAGTTGGACTGCACCCACAGCCTTAAGGGGTGCACTAGCAGCGACTTGTGAGCATGACTTCATCGGCAATATAGCCACAGCCACAACTATGCACTCCACACACCTATGTAGGAATTTTCGAAACCTTGATCTCTGCTCCCTGGCTGATTCTTTTAATTCCCTGAGCAATGTGTCATCCTACACTGACCCTGAGACAGCATCCACTCACTACTCTGACGTAACCTCTCACATACATTTGCCCCTGCCACATCAACAGACAACCCTGGCTGACTGAACCCATTAAAAACAACTGAAAAGACAGTCCAGGGTGGCAGAGAGGCGGTGGAGGAAAAGCACTACAGCAGAAAACTTCCATCATAAAAAATCTGCAGCAGGGCCAATAGACTGGAGGTTGCGGGCAAAATAGAAGATTATTCCCTGCACAATAATGAGGATAATACCTCCCTCCTTGCTACGAGGGGTGGCTCATAAGCTCATAAGTCACTAGGGGAATATTGGTTGCTAAAGCATCGTCGGCTAAAAAGCAAAGGGCCCAACGTATCTCTATTCTCACTGCTGAGCTTGATCCTCTTTATACGGCTCAAGCAATGGACAACAACACATTGCATGAGATTAATTTAAAGAGAACAGAGTTGAACTCCATTTTAAATATTTTGCACTTAAAAGCATTGAAATTTTCGAAAGCTAGATTTTTGTTGCGTGGTAATAATTCTTCTACCCAGTTTGCCCGCAGGCTCACCAAATATTATAAACCTCCACATAGCTATAAATAATTCAGGGGGTGCTGTTGAAACGTTACCCTTCAGTGTTGTCCAGATATTTGAAAACTACTATAAGAAACTTCTGGGTCAGGCTGTTGCCATGGATAGAGTCGCATTGGAATCTTGGTTACATGATTTACATCTTCCCACTCTGTCTCCCGATCAGTTAGATGACTTAAATGCTCCCATTACAATTGCCGTGGTTTCTGCCTCTATTAAAATTCCTTAAAACCTCAACTGCTCCAGGCCCTGATGGTTTTACTCCCCAATATTATTAAGAAATTTGCTGATATCCTTTCTATCCAATTGGCTGCTTTATTTAATAAGGTGCTTAGGGGTGGTCAATTTCCCCAGAAAATGCTGCTTGCTTCCCTTACTGTTCTTCCTAAGCCTGGTGCTGGTCATTCTACCCCATCTGGCTTTCGGCCGACATCCATTTTGAATAATGATATCAAAATCTTTACCAAGATTTTAACAATGCCACTGGGATCCATGGTTGGGACTTTGGTGGGTAGGGAACAGACTGGTTTCATTCCCGGACAGCAGGGGTACGATAATCTCAGGGTTGCTGTTAATATTTTGCAGTATGCAGAACTTCATAATACCAGATTCCTTATGTTAGGCCTCAATCTCAGCAAGGCCTTTGACTCTGTCGGGTGGCAATGCAGGATTACGGCTTTGAAGAACTTTGGTCTTTCTGGATCCTTTATTTCTACTATCTTGGCGCTCTACGACAATCCCTCTACTATTATCCAAATTCCTGGGGCAACCTCTCAGCCGATAGAACTTCGCTGGGGCACAAGGCAAGGCTGCGCGCTTTCGCCCTGTTTTCCCTTGCCCTGGAGCCCTTGGCGGCGGCTATTAGGCAGCATCCTGACATTACCAGTTACGGGGAGGGGAATTATAAATTAGCATTGAATGCGGACGAAGCACTCCTGTTCCTGACAAGATTGGTCACCTCACTTCCTAATTTATTCTATTGAACCAATTTGCCTCTTTCTCAGGACTCTGTGTTAATTCTTCCAAGTCCATGGCAATGCCGGTCAATTTGCTTCTCCATATGACTAAATTGCTTGAGGTGAACTTCGATTTTATCTGGTGTAAATCCAAATTGAAGTATTAGCAGTAGGGTATTGTACCGTGTTAGCCATCAGTAAAAGCAAGAAGTTTTAAATCAGGATGATACCATTTATTGGCTAACTTTATTAGTCAATAAATGGTATCATCCTGATTTAAAACTTCTTAAATTTAAGTATCTAGGTGTATTTTTTACTCCTCGTTACCAAGATTTGTGTGGGGCCAATTTTTCTCTGATTTACCTTTCTTTGTCTAATATGCTCAAGAGTTGCCTCCCGTATAAGATTTAGTGGCTGGGAAGGTGTCTAGCATGTAAAATGATCCTGCTGCCAAAACTGTTCTCTCTCTTTTGCATGCTCCAAATTACCATCTCTAAACAGTAGAGTTAATAGTTATATTTGGGAGCATGAGTCGGCCAGAATTAGGGCACACGTTTTGTATAAGCATCCCTTACAAGGGGATATTGGCTTATCCAGTTTGTGGCATTATTATCTTGCAGCTAAATAGGGCCAGATTTTAGATTGGGGTCTCGATTCCTCTACTTCTCCCTGGCAGAAATTTGAAGACGACTCTATCCTCCCCTTTTACTTGTTTTCCTTAATTACATCGCCCATGAACAGAGAAAAAGAAAATGAGGACACCGGGTAGGAGAAAGACACAAACAGACAACAGAAGGGCACCATCAAAGAATCAGATGAATCCGAGACATCAGAAAGGAAGCCCCCCACAATAAGTAGTCAATATTTCATCCCAACCTCTGAATGCAATAGTGGAGAAGGTCTTGAGAAGGGGGCTGTCCTTTTGCCTGACATATAACTAAACGCCTGCCAAATGGATATGGATCTGCAGAGATTCTTTAGAAATATGAAGCTAATGGTGTTCTTTAGCAAAATGGACCAAAAGAGACAAGCTGAAGTGTTGGAAATCAATGACTTCAGAGAAGATAATAAAATCTTCCTTAGGGACCTGGATCTGCACACAGTGGCCCAAATCCACAAAAACCTTCAAATCTCTCCAAAGAGATCAAGAGTGGTAGGAGTGGACTTGTCTTTTCACCTACAGCCATTTTTAGACAGACTTTTACAACAGATGGTAGTAAATTTGGACTCGTATTTGCAAGATACAGATATGTAAATTAATAATTTGTGTCCTTTAACGGAAACTGATCTCCTTGTGACTATGGATGTGGAAGCCTCTACACTTTAATCCTGCATGGCTGAGGTGAAGAGGCTTATTGAACATTAGCTGATGATTTAGACAGATTACAGTAAGAAACAGAGAAGTATTTTGATTTAATTGTTGACTATTGTATTGAAGTAAAATATCTGTTAGAAGAAACTTTTTTGTACAGCAAAGAGGAACACAATTAGTTTATGTGCGTCTATAATGAGGCATTTATCTACAGCAACACCGTATTTACATAATAAAAGCAATGTTGGTGGCCCTTTTTGATGACACCTTTTGCATATGGATGGGACCTCATTTGACCCTACAAAAATGTGTTGAGGATCTGCATGGTAAATGTGACAATATCTGATTGACAGTGCATAGAGATAGGGCTATCATCTCCTATTTTAAAACTATTGTAAAGTAAATCACAGAATGAGTTAACCCTTTAGACTGCTGCAAACGTCTATAGGTGTTCTGTGTTTTCGCATCCACATGCCCAGGACATCTAAAAGCTATTTAATACAAAACTACTTCCACCTGCAGCGGATGTCAACAGGCATTTTTGTGTCCCCATATTTCTGTGCCAAGGACGTCTGAATGGTGTTTAGTACAAAGTTTTGGCTCAGTGCCAACTTTCTATTTTACTTGAAATATGCAAATAATTCTAAGTTGATGCTGAAACATGCAAATGTTACTGCAAAGCTATGCAGCTTGAATATGGACCAGTGAAATAATTTCACTGCGAGATTTTATTGGTCCATTTCCCAATAGATTTTCATAATAATTAGTATATTCCTGTATCATAATAATTCTCAATCATCTCAAATTTATTTGCCCCTCAATAACTATCCTACTGACTAGTTTGGGCTTTGGTACATGTAGATTTGGGCAAGACATTTAATAAACCCAATACTAACCTAGCTGGCACGGGTATGTAGCTTTTGTAAAAAGCTGGCAATTTCAGTGATAAAACATTGCATTTTGACAGCTTCCATTCCCTGCATGTTAAAAAGAATATCCCTAACAAGCAGTTTGAAAGAATTGTGTCAGGTCTAGATGATAGATTGATTAGAACTTGGTAGATGCAAAATACCATATTTTTAAACGGACTACAAGACGCACCTAGGTTTAGAGGACAAAAATCAGGGAAAAAAATAATACACTAAGCCTGGTGCGTCCATGGTACAGGGGTGTCTAATGGACCTTTTCCCCCACAATTATTATGTTTCCCTTGTGCCTTCCTTGTACCTCGTGTGTCCCCGGTGTCTCCCTGTGTCCTCGGTTCCCCTTCCACTATTATGCCTGTCATCCCTGTGTTCCATTGTCTGGTGTCCCCATTTTCTGCCTGTCCTAGTGTCTGCGTGTCCCGGTGTATTAAAGAGACACTGAAGCGAGACTAAATCTCGCTTCAGGTCTTATATATAGCAGGGGCACGTGTGCCCCTGCTAAAACGCCTCTATCCCGCGGCTTAACGGGGGTCCCTTCACCCCCAACCGTAAAATGGTCGCTGGTAATCTTCTTCCTGGAGGCAGGGCTAACGGCTGCAGCCCTGCCTCCCAGCGCGTCTATCAGACGCGCATCGCCGCCTCTCCCCCGCCCCTCTCAGTGAAGGAAGACTGAGAGGGGCGGGGGAGAGGCGGAGATACGCGTCTGACAGACGCGCATGGGGCAGGGCTGCGGCGGTTAGCCCTGCCCCAACCAGGAAGCGCTCCCCCGCTGCACGGAGGGGGTTTGGGGGGACAGGGACCCCCGTTAAGCCGCGCTATAGCGGCGTTTTAGCAGGGGCACGCATGCCCCTGCTAGCTATGAGGTCTGAAGCGAGATCTATTCTCGCTTCAGACTCTCTTTAAATACATACATGCAGCTGCAGCTTGTCTCAGGCCTTCTCTTGCTTTTATCACTGCACTGTCCTGGTATCCTATACATACTGTTGTCTGCGCTGTCCCCGGGTACTGCCGCAGCTGTCTTTATCAGGAAGTCCACACAACTTTGTAGAGAAATAAAACACATACAGTGGTGTGAAAAACTATTTGCCCCCTTCCTGATTTCTTATTCTTTTGCATGTTTGTCACACTTAAATGTTTCTGCTCATCAAAAACCATTAACTATTAGTCAAAGATAACATAATTGAACACAAAATGCAGTTTTAAATAATGGTTTTTAATATTTAGTAAGGAAAAAAACTGCAAATCTACATGGCCCTGTGTGAAAAAGTGATTGCCCCCCTTGTTAAAAAATAACTTAACTGTGGTTTATCACACCTGAGTTCAATTTCTGTAGTCACTCCCAGGCCTGATTACTGCCACACCTGTTTTAATCAAGAAATCACTTAAATAGGAGCTAACTGACACAGAGAAGTAGACCAAAAGCACCTCAAAAGCTAGACATCATGCCAAGATCCAAAGAAATTCAGGAACAAATGAGAACAAAAGTACTGTAATTGAGATCTATCAGTCTGGTAAAGGTTATAAAGCCATTTCTAAAGGGTTGGGACTCCAGCGAACCACAGTGAGAGCCATTATCCACAAATGGCGAAAAACATGGAACAGTGATGAACCTTCCCAGGAGTGGCCGGCCGACCAATATTACCCCAAGAGCGCAGAGAAAACTCATCCGAGAGGCCACAAAAGACCCCAGGACAACATCTAAAGAACTGCAGGCTTCACTTGCCTCAATTAAGGTCAATGTTCACGACTCCACTATAAGAAAGAGACTGGGCAAAAACGGCCTGCATGGCAGATATCCAAGGCGCAAACCACTTTTAAGCAAAAAGAACATTAAGGCTCGTCTCAATTTTGCTAAAAAAAATCTCAATGATTGCCAAGACTTTTGGGAAAATACCTTGTGGACCGACGAGACAAAAGTTGAACTTTTTGGAAGGTGCGTGTCCCGTTACATCTGGCATAGAAGTAACACAGAATTTCAGTAAAAGAACATCATTCCAAGAGTAAAATATGGTGGTGGTAGTGTGATGGTCTGGGCTTGTTTTGCTGCTTCAGGACCTGGAAGGCTTGCTGTGATAGATGGAACCATGAATTCTACTGTCTACCAAAAAATCCTGAAGGAGAATGTCCGGCCATCTGTTCGTCAACTCAAGCTGAAGCGATCTTGGGTGCTGCAGCAGGACAATGACCCAAAACAAGCCAGCAAATCCACCTCTGAATGGCTGAAGAAAAACAAAATGAAGACTTTGGAGTGGCCTAGTCAAAGTCCTGACCTGAATCCTATTGAGATGTTGTGGCATGACCTTAAAAAGGTGGTTCATGCTAGAAAACCCTCAAATAAAGCTGAATTACAACAATTCTGCAAAGATGAGTGGGCCAAAATTCCCCCAGAGCGCTGTAAAAGACTTGTTGCAAGGAATCGCAAACGCTTGATTGCAGATATTGCTGTTAAGGGTGGCCCAACCAGTTATTAGGTTCAGGGGGCAATTTCTTTTTCACACAGGGCCATGTAGGTTTTGAGTTTTTTTTCCTGCTAAATAATAAAAACCATCATTTAAAACTGCATTTTGTGTTAAATTATGTTATCTTTGACTAATAGTTAATGGTTTTTGATGAGCAGAAACATTTAAATGTGACAAACATGTAAAAGAATAAGAAATCAGGAAGGGGGCAAATAGTTTTTCACACCACTGTACATGCAGCTGCAGCGTTCCTCAGGCTGTCCCCCGCTTTTATCACCGCTCTATCCCTGCCGAGTGCACAGTGATTGGCCCCAATTACGGAGAGGTGGTCCCGCCCTCGAGACCATCACTTCCTATTAGCAGAGAAGCCAGGAGCAGTAGGCAGCGTGATTGATGTTGCGGACACCGCCCCCCTGCCTGATTGGTACATTTCCCGGCCAAGTTGAGTGGGACTTTCTGGTAAAAAAAATTAAAAAAAAAAGCTGCGGCAGTGCCCAGGGACAGTGCGGATAACCAAATGTATTAAAGACACCAGGACAGTGGTCTGTGCTGCAATTATAAATGCAACATTTTCCCTGGAACTCTCTAGAGCCCCAGCAATTGTTTTAGCATCTTGCCAAGACAAGGTTGACTTTGTCGAAGGCCTTCAACAATTTTCTACTTTTTTGGTTGGCACACAAATTTTTCACAAAAAGGTATGATGGGCACTTGTTGTTTTTTGTAGTTTTCTTCAGAAAAAAAGGAAGTTTATGGTAGCCTGCAGATTCCCACTTGCAATTTCAACATATTTCCTTGATGTGGTTCGGTCAATGAATAACCTCCACAATCCTGCCTCCTAGCACTTGATGAAAAAAAATAAACCACTTTCCAACTACAGCAATAAAATTATGCCCACATTTTGGAAAGTGGGCGATACTGAGAACTCTCTGTCAAAAGTGTTCACATTTGTTATTGCTGCCTGTACACCAGGAAGCACAGCCACAGCTAAAACCACAATCGGTCACAAGACCATGTATCAGCCTCGGCATAGGAGGAAATGTTACCTTATTATCAGGAGAGCATGTGACTATGTCCTGCAAAGCCATGGCACTGCCCAATGATCTTTCCATTCATTTGTTCTTAAGTGGGTATATGCACGTCTGTGGCTTTGCCCAACATGGCCACTACCCCTGCATGCCTACCTGAGTAAAAGCTGGCTTCTGCTTCAATGCAGGTGCTGCTGTAAGGTCAAGTGGGTGGGAAGGAATACTGGCTATGGTTGTAGATCTGATTGTTCTTCAACCAGTAAGCACAGATGGTATTTGTAGCGGTTTACTTTCAGAATATTTGTTTTTGAAACTGAGCTCTGCATAAAGAGAGGGAAATACCTGAATAAAATGCAGTCTTGCTCCTAGTGGGCACCCTGTCAAGTCTGACAACTTTATTTTAAGATAAGCACTAAGGAGTAAATCTGAAAAAAAAACACACACCATACAGCTGTAAATATACCTGTGCCTACTTTGTGTTTTAATGATTGATGTGAAGTGTGACTTTAGGTATGAGACTTTAGGTATCTAGTCTGTTGCAACAGTACAGAAGCTCCTACAGATAATAATGTGACTGGAAAACCATCTCATCTGTTTTACTAATCAAGGATATTACAATAACGTCTGGGATTAAACACATTGCTGCTTTTCTTTAAAGGATGATTGCTACATGGTATTCTTATTAATTCCATCTGCTAAATGGATGTTACTTTCTCAATAAACATTAAAAGTCCATTAAACAGCTGTTGCTATCAGCGCAAGCCTGGGGGTAGGGGGCAGAACTTCCACTACGTACAAAGAAATGAAAAAGAAGTCCAATCATCAGATAATTAAACATGTACCCAAGCTAAAGCTCGGGTACAAAATTAGATATTTACCCACAGAGAGGGAAGCCACAGGATCCTAATGAGGCTCCCCTCATTGCTCTAATGGACATGCCCCCCCCCATCAGCAAGGACACGCAGTAGCAGCAAGAGCACACCTACAGAGTAAACCAGAGCCGCTCGTGTATAAGCCAGCTCCGTGCTACTGCGCATACGTGGTTACTGCATAGCGGCACAATTGCACAATTTCTCAGACAGGCGATTTTTTTTTATCGGCGATTTTGCAACATGGGTATATGAGCGCAATTAAACAAATTATGTTTTGGGACATGCAGCGATTACAACCGTCACAGCGGATCGGATCATTAAGATCCCCGACGACTACCGTACAATCGCTTGACCTACCACTCATGCCAGTTGAGTGCCATTGGGTGTTCCCACGGATAGGAAGATGGATCAGGTAACACTCGTTCATCGGCAGGAGTCCCTGTGAGGTTCCCCGGTCCATCTTCTGGCGTCTTCAGGTGAGTATGCAGCTTAAGAAACATCTGAGCAAGGAGCGCACAGCAATTTTACTGTTAATGGCACCAGGGGAGCACTGCACGTTAACCCATCAATGCCACCCGCATTGCTGGGTTAATGCTCGCATTGCTATAGTAAAGCTGGCCATACACTAGGCCGATTCACTGGGATCGAATCTGCTGTCACATCGTTCACGCTACACGCTAAATTTCGATCTATTTCATCCCGAAATAGATCGATCCCTCCGTGCGGGAAATTACCGTCGATCGCCCGCGGGTAGGGAGCGCGTCGCTAGCGGCGTTCGAGTGCCCGACGACCGACGCAATACAGCAGCAATACATTACCTGCTCTGCCGGCACGACTCCCCTGGTCTCCGCTGTCTTCTCCGCTCTGGTCTGGTCTCCGGGTCCGGCATGCTTCACTTCTTCCTGTCTGGGGGAAGTTTAAACAGTAGAGCGCCCTCTACTGTTTAAACTTCCTGTCCCAGCAGGAAGTTCAGTGAAGCATGCCGGACCCGGAGACCAGACCAGAGCGGAGAAGAAGACAGCGGAGACCTGGGGAGTCGCGCCGGCGGAGCAGGTAATGTATGCGGGGTGGGGCGGGGGAGGGGGGGGAGAGGCGGCAGCACCACCACCACAGATTGTGAACGGTTTAAGGCTGAAATCGGTTCACAATCTGTTTGCAGTAAAGGCAGCCATACGATCCCTCTCTGATCAGATTCGATCAGAGAGGGATCTATCTGTTGGTCGACTCTGATGGCAAATCGACCAGTGTATGGCTACCTTAACCCTTACTTAAAATAAATGGCATAATTGATAAAATAAAAGTGGATCCGGCAACACAATAGCAATCCTAAATATTCCACTGATGTCAGACACTGCTAGGCAGTTATAACAAACCTAACTGCTGTTCTTGCCAAAAAGATCTAGAGGAGTAATTCTCTCACACATTTGTTAAATATTGTTGAATAATTTGTAGAAACAGAAAAATACAAACAGTAGCGCAGATATGGATAACGTCTGCTGCTAGAGGTAGGGCTGGCTCCAAGCCCAGATGAAGTAGAAGAATGATTGCAAATACCTCAGCGCAAAATACAAGCAAAGTCTGAGAATCAGTGTAGCCAGGAGATTGTAAAACCCACTGTACCTTATCCTGTAGTAACCAAACCTCCAGAGAAGCGTGCTCGAACTGCACCATAGATGTAGAAACTTGATGTGATACCGACATCCAGCGGGCCACTTGCAGCTAAGTTAGCAGCAAGGCTCCACTTTGCGAGCTGTAGGCAAAACACCGACTGCCTGGACTCCCCGAACAGGTGATCTCTCCCACTTTCTGCTTCCGCCCGTTGTGGAAACACGATGGATATTTCAACTACAGACTCTTACACTGAATGGTGTTAATGCTAATATTGACTTAAACTCTGGAAGCTTCTCTGGAGGTTTGGTTACTACAGGATAAGGTACTGTGAGTTTTACAATCTCCTGGCTACACAGATTCTCAGACTTTTCTTGTATTTTGCGCTGAGGTATTTGCAATCCTTCTTCTAATTTAAAGAAATGTTACTTTTTTTTCATTCAGATGCACCATATTTTTCTTTCTATACTTATTGAATACATATGAAATATTAATAAGTCAATATATGCAAACAAAAAAAGAAACGCTAAGAACAAAAAAAAATTTATGAACAGGCAAACAATCACATGCTACAAACAATATTAATCCAGACATCTAAACTTGACCAGAAGTACTGAATCATAAAACTAGCAAAGCTATTTAAAATATAGTAGTTCAATGAGAAAGTCAAGGTGGTCAATAAAAGCGCAGGTCATCCAGAGAACATCACTAAAATCTCCAACATCCTGTTTTTAATTGGCAGTAAATGCTTTCATCTGGTCTGCTGAAGCCCTTCTTGGAGAAGATATAATTCACATTTAGCATAGGCCATCCAAAGCAACTAGTCATTCAAAATTTGACCAACTAAGGAATAAGTTGCTTATGAATGAGATAGTATAAAGCCATACACTTTAAAGTTATTAACACTAATTGAAACCAAATAAAGGACAAATAACAACAATACAAGGAAAACGAAACACTCCTTGCTGATAATCTAAAGAACTTTAAAGTAACTACTGTGTTTCTTCTAAAATACGGAGTTTTGAATCAGGATGATACCATTTATTGGTTAACTTAGAGATGAATAAACAGTAAGCTTTCGGCTTATAAAAAGCCTTCGTCGGACTTTGTTCCTGACAAATCTGAAAAACACAGCTTACATATACACTATACATATACAGAGGAGAAACATTCTTAAGGGCCCGTTTCCACTATCGCGTTTGCCGCATGCAAATTCGCATAGCCAATACAAGTGGATGGGACTGTTTCCACTTGTCAGGATTCCTTTGCGTTTTTCTGTGCAGAAAAAATCTGCACGGCAGAGCCATCAGAATTCGCATACCGCATACCGATATGCGAATCGCAAACAATGTATTTAATAGGGAATTCGCATGCGGTATTGGGATGCGAATTGTCATGCAAATTCGCATACGATTTCGCACGGAATCAATGGAAAAGCACACAGGCACTGCCATGGTTAAATTTGCATACATCGTCATCCATGCGAAATTGTATGCGAATTCGCATGAAAATTCGCATATAACCGCATGCGAAATTTGCATCAGCATGCAAATTTTTACTGCGGCGATTCCCACCGCACAAGTGGAAACGGGCCCTTAGCAAACATAAATAAATGTACCGTATTTTTCGGAATATAAGACGCTCCAGAATATAAGACGCACCTAGGTTTAGAGGGCAAAATCTGGGAAAAAAAATATATATACTAAACCTGGTGCGTCCATGTTCTAGGAGCGTCTTATACATGTCCTCCCCCATTGTCCTCCTATGTTCACTATGTGTTCCCTTCTGGCCCCCCGTGTGGTCCTCCAGTCCCCGTGTGGTTCTCCTGACCCCATGTGTCCCCTCCTGTCATGTGTGTGTCCTCTTCAGCCCATATGTGTGGTCCACCAGTCCCTGTGTCCCCTCCTATGTGTGTCTGTGTCCCCTCCTGCTCTCCTATGTGTGTTTTCGTGCCCCATTTAGCCCCCATGTTGTACTCTCTGTGTCTGCTCTACCCCCCCCCCCCATCTCTGCTCCAGCCCCCTCCCAGCATGTCTCCACTCCAGCCCCCTTCCCCCCCCCTCCCCACATGTCTTCACTCCAGCCCCCTCCCCCCCGCATGTCTCCGCTCCCTCGGGTAATAAATGCAGAGCGACTCACCTCCCTAAGGATTCCAGCGCTGAGTGGTCCTCTCCGCGTCCATCTTGTCAGCGCTACACCTGTAAAAAAAATCGTTAGTGGCAGAGCGGATCACCTTCTTCCAGCAGCGGTGATCTGCAGTCATCTTGGTACCGCACAGCTTCCCCTAGTGACGGCTCATGTTAATGATTCAATGAGTCATTGAGTCATGGGGAATGGCTCATTGAATTATTAACATGAGCCGTCACAAGGGGAAGCCACGTGGTACCAAGATGACTGCAGATCACCGCCGCTGGAAGAAGGTGATCCGCTCTGCCACTAACGATTTTTTTTTACAAGTGTAGCGCTGACAAGATGGACGCGGAGAGGACCACCCAGCGCTGGAATCCTTAGGGAGTTGAGTCGCTCTGCAGTTACTGTTACCGGGAGAACGGGGGCCGGCAGACCACACAGGGGGACAAGGCAGGGAGTTCCCGACATAGTGGAGCGTCGGCGGTTCGTATCGGCATTTTCAAGTCGGGCATTCCATGCCTTTAGAATATAAGAGGCAGGGATTTTTTCTCCCCATTTTTTGGGGAGAAAAAGTGCGTCTTATATTCCGAAAAATACGGTAATTAGATGCCTTTACTGTTACTTCAGGAGGCTTTCCCATGCGTCACTGTGTTAATGGGTGGCTTCAAATCGGAAAAAAGAGACTAACACAAGAAACAAAGTTTATACATTGGTTCAAAACTGTAGAAAATGGTTTAAACAAGGACTAACTTCTTGTGCTGGTACGATGGGTTTTAAAGGGACACTTAAGTCAAACAAAAAAAATGAGTTTTACTCACCCAGGGCTTCCAATAGCCCCCTGCAGCTGTCCGGTGCCCTCGCCGTCTCCCTCCGTACCTCCTGGCCCCGCCGGCAGCCACTTCCTGTTTCGGTGACAGGAGCTGACAGGCTGGGGACGCGAGTGATTCTTCGCGTTCCCAGACACATTAGCACCCTCTATGCTGCTATATGTTATATGATATATGCTATAGCAGCATAGATGGCGCTATTGTGGACAGGAACGCGAAGAATCACTCGCGTCCCCAGCCTGTCAGCTCCTGTCACCGAAACAGGAAGTGGCTGCCGGTGGGGCCAGGAGGATCGGAGGGAGATGGCGAGGGCACCGGACAGCTGCAGCGGGTTATTGGAAGCCCCAGGTGAGTAAAACTCATTTTTTTTGTTGGACTTAAGTGTCCCTTTAAACGCCACAATTCTTTATATTTTTCTTATTTTTAATTTTTTTGTGTCATGTTGGTAAGATGGTGTTTACGGTCACTATTCCTTTTATTTGCTTTCATGTGCTGGGAAGATGGATTTAAATGCCACAATTCTCTTTAGCTTAGAACTAATAGTGTATGTAGTCAGCCCAGTCACAATTTGAATTTAGAATTTACGTGTCTCTCCATCACTAGAGTCTGCTTTATGTTATATCACTGTTTATTAATTAATAACTTAGCCAATAAATGGTATCATTCTGATTGAAAACTCCATATTATGTTGAGGAAACTGTTGATCTTATCAATTTAGCTAGGATGCCTGGGAAAACCTCCTGAAGTAACAGTTATGGCATCTAATTACATTTATATTATTGGTATTTTGCTAAAGAATGTTTCTCCTCTGTATGTCGGTATACATAAGCTGTGTTGTTCAGTTTTTGTCAGGAATCAAGTCCGAAGAAGGCTTTTTATAAGCTCACTGTTTATTCATCTCTAAGTTAGCCAATAAATGGTATCATTCTGATTCAAAACTCCTTGCTTTTACTGATGGCTAACACAGTAAAACACTCTACTGCTTCTAAAAAAAGACACTGTCTTATATTAATTTGACCTCAAAAATATGTGCTAGGGCTTATTTTCAGGGAGGGCTAATATTTTAGAGGGAAATAAAATTGGACGCTATGCTAGTGTAAGGGGAGATGTGTAGTCTCTTACTGCACTTCCCTTGTGGCTGCTTCCCCCTCTATTCACCTGTAAACGGCTCCAGTATCCCAACATGGTCTGCGCCCTTTGACCCGCTTGCTGCACATGTGCTGTATGCTGGGTCGGCTCTGTGACCGCGCCCCCCTCTCGTAATATCAATGTGCACCAGGGACGCATCAGCAGGCAAGTGTAAATTGATCCTAACAAGAGGGGAGCATGGTCACAGAGCCGACCGTGCATACAGCACATGTGCGGCAACAGGGTCAAAGGGCGCCATGTTAGGATACTGGAGCCGTTTGCAGGTGAATGGAGGGGGAAGCAGCCACAAGGGAAATGCGTTAAGGGACTGCACAACACCCCATACACTAGCATTGTGTCCGATTTTCTACTGGTATACAGCTAGGGATTATTTCCAGGGGAGGGCTTATATTTCAAGCATGCTTGAAATATAAGATAGGAAACATGGTAGCAAGCTAAAGCAGAACCTGTTTATTTTGAAAACAGGAAACACCAAATTATAGATTGCTGGGAAAATATTCACTAGTTAGACCAGGTGTATCTTCCTGCTTTTCAGTGATTTCCTACACAAACCTGCCATGATTATTTTCCCCCCAAAACCCTGCTTCACTGAAGATTTACTGTTTGCTTACTAAACATCATCTGTGGTGTGAACTAGCATTTGGCATGTACTGCTTCCACTGGTGGAATGCCAGAATATGTTAAGGCCCCATTTACACTAGAGCGTTTTGCCACGATTTTGGCAAAACGCTCAAACGCTAGCGCTTTTTAAAAGCGCTAGCGTAATGAAACCCTATGGGCCCGTTCTTACTTGGGCGATTTGCGCTAATCGCCGCAAATCGCTCAAAAACGGGCAAAAACGCGAAATGCACCATTTTTAGGCGATTTCCAGGCGATCACGTTCCAGTGCTATAGAAGCGCTACACGTGATCGCGGCAAAGTCGCCGCATTATTCAGTGATTTTTCCGCGTGAAATCGTGGAAAAATCACTCCTGCAAAACGCCAGCAAAATCGCCAGCATTTTGCATTTTGTAAGTGTGAATGGGGCCTCAATGGGGATTGTCAGCCATGCTCTGTGTTTATTATGTAGTCTACATCCTGACCCTGCATTGCAAGTATTCCAATGTAATCATAAATGTGTCTGCTCTAATGAATCTATCTCAGTCAGCCTGGCTCTGTTCTGGTACATTGCCGGGGAGAGAAAAGCTTGTTATCTCCCCTGTCACATTCCTGCTCCTCACTGATTGGCTGAGGGCAGCTCAATGTGGGACCAGATTGAGAAAGGAAATACACCCTTGGATCTCGCGCATGGGACCGGGCGATGTTAAAACTATGCTGCATCAGGATTAGGCAGCCCCAAATGTAGTCTAACTACGGCTGTTCCCAAACTGGTTAAGGTGTTCTTTAAAAAAAAATGTTAACTTATTTACCTTATTATGAAATACTACCAGTTACAAAAAAAAAAAAAATATCAATCTTCTCATTTGACCAAAAGAAATGAAAACGGAAAAATCAGAAATTAAATACCACCAAAATATATTAATCAAATATAAATGATTTGTTTTTCAGTGTAATTGCTAGATTTAGTGGCAAGAGGGCACAGAGTCCCCCTGCTTCTGTTTTACATCTGTCAGCTAGACTTAAGAAATGAAACCTTCACTAGAATGTTTAGACAAGAATGAGATACTAAACTGTATACCAAACATGGAAGCCTTTTGAATGTTTATCTAATAGTCAAACTATCACATACAAGTTAAGCGAAATCAAGCACCTCAAACTTTGCTCAGCATGCACCAGATGTGTGATAAAGGAAGGACTGAATCACTTTCATTCTTTGGCAGTATTTTCATTCCAGGTCAGGGGTCACCCCATGGGTGAGATGTTAGAAGAAGCACATTAGCAAGGCTTTCTACACCACATCTGGCTGGGGCATAAAACAGGGAGCTCATTTATTTCTTCATCTTTTATATTGTAGACTGCAAGTTTGTTTCTGTTAATTATTAAAAAATGTATAAGACAGAAAGGCTATAAAAAGTGTATCAACTTAAAGAGAATCTGTATTGTTAAAATCGCACAAAAGTAAACATACCAGTGCATTAGGGGACATCTCCTATTACCCTCTGACACAATTTTGCCGCTCCTCGCCGCATTAAAAGTGGTTAAAAACTGTTTTTAAAAGTTTGTTTATAAACAAACAAAATGGCCACCAAAACAGGAAGTAGGTTGATGTACAGTATGTCCACACATAGAAAATACATTCATACACAAGCAGGCTGTATACAGCCTTCCTTTTGAATCTCAAGAGATCATTTGTGTGTTTCTTTCCCCCTGCAGTTCTCATGCACTGAAGTTTCAGGCTGCTTGTTACTTCCTCGCAAACAGCTTTGCCCTTGTCTGTAATTCTTCAGTATGTGAAAGCCCAGCCAGCTCAGAGGACGATTTATCCAGCTTGTAAAAGATAAGAGAGAAGAGAGAAGCTGCTCTAATCCTAAATAACACACGGGCAGTGTGCATAGAGGGGCCTGGAAGGGGGAGTTCATAGCAGAACCACAACACTGAAGAACTTGGCAGCCTTCCAGACACAGGCCGACAAGTCTGACAGGGGAAAGATACATTGATTTATTACAGAGACTGTGATAGTATAAAGTGCTGCAGTTAGCCAGAACACATTAGAATAGCTTTTTGAACTTGTAGGATGATAAAAAACAGGATGCAATTTTTGTTACGGAGTCTCTTTAATAAAACTACTTTCTGACAAGGGATTAAAGTAAAATGATTCATCAATCTTGCTTTATTGCCTGTTATAATGGAGCCTAAATCAAGTATGTTTATCAAAGCTAATAAATTATTGTAAAATAGTATTCTACCCTATTTCTGATTCTCTGTATTGAATATATTCCCACCAAATGGCTTCTGATCTGCAATTTGTCTTGCAATATTCTCTGATAACATGCTGCATTCATCTTGCCATCACCTCGGGCCACATTCCCTGTGCCGCTGTAGCTCATATAACCCCAAATCATCAAAGATCCATCTCTATGCTTCACAGTATAGATGGTACTCTTAATCATATGCCTTGTTGACTCCTCTCCAAACATAGTGTCTATGGTTGTGACGATTAAGTGCACCCTGATTCTTATGCCATTGTGCATAATTGATTCACATGGCCACATTTCCACTTTGAGATATGGTGTTCCAGCCACAATTCTTCCATGAAGACTTCTTCTCCTGACAGTAGATGGTTGTACCAGGTACAAGCATCTTTCCCATCCCTTCTATTGCATGGAGTTAACCATACAGTTTACCATATCTGCCAAGAGGGTAGGGTAGCACAAGAGTGTGGATTTCAGCTATTCACACCACTATTTCTACTGAATCATACTCTGAAATTCAAATTACTGTAATTTTAATGATAATTAGCAAATGGAATGGCTGCAGCCACCTGGGGGTGACCGAATGTGTCTGTTATGTTTGTCCGGTCTAATCCAGTGCCTGGTCTGGGTGTCAGTCTGGTTAAAAGCATACACAGAAATTAGTAATGCTTGCACTATATAAATATTGAGTCGATTTGCTTTGGAGAAATAGTTCTTATAAAGGTAGGCTAGGTGAAAATCATTCAAATATCTTTGTAAATTTTTGTGGGTTATTTTTTAAAGTACATTTATTAAATTGATTTCAATAAAAAACATTTTTATATACATACACACACACACATATAGTTAAGCAAACCTCACATTGCAGTTATTTATTTTTAAGAAATGTTTGGAATTGTATGATTTTCGTTCCACTTCTCAAGTGTACACCACATTGTATTGGTCTTTCACGTGGAATTCCAATAAAATTTATTCATGTTTGTGGCAGTAATGTGACAAAATGTGGAAAACGTCAAGGGGGCCAAATACTTTTGCAAGCCACTGTATGTGTGTACACACACACGCACGCACGCACGCACGCACACACACACACACACACACACACACAATTTTTTAAATACAGTCTCTAGGGACATCCATTCCCCATGCTACAGTATGTGTAACAGGTCCTGTTTAGGTGACATCAAATGCCACAATGTTCTTTTGATGTCTTTAGCGCACACACAAGTTTGTTGACCATTAAACTGCCATTGGGGAAGCTGCTTTATCAGTGACAATTAAAGGTTTAACCTTTTCAGCTCCCCCAGCACGAGTATCTACGTCCCTGTATTTACACAAATATAAACAAATACAAGCACTTGGTTCTGTTTCTATTTTTAAAACACACTCTGTATCTCCATCTTGTGGCCAAAAAGTAAAACCACATCCAAATACCCTATTATACACCTTCCCATAGAAAAAGGAAATACATTTTCATTATTTTTAAAAACCCTTCGAGGTGAAATGGTTAAATATGATTTTGTTACATCTGACATAGAAGACATACTAATAAAAGAAAACCTCCACAAAGCCCTTTCGGCCCTTTATCAATCCATCATACTTAGGGATGGGACGCATCCACAATTTCTTCGAATCCAAATCCGGATCCGAATCTAAAAAGGTTCTCGAATATCTCGAACCTTTCGAATCCCGAATCTAACGAATCCTGCACATAAGAATTGTGCGATCCATGGTATAGTTGCCCGCAGTATAGGTACCCAGGCATAGGTGCCCGCAGTATAGGTAGCTAGGTAAAGGTGTCTTCAGTATAGCTAGCAAGGTATAGGGGCCTTCACTATAGGTTGCAAGGTATAGGGGCATTCAGTATAGGTTGCAGGGTATAGTGGCCTTCATTATAGGCAGCAGGGTATAGTGGCCTTCAGTATAGGCAGCAGGGTATAGTGGCCTTCATTATAGGCAGCAGGGTATAGGGGCCTTCAGTATAGGCAGCAGGGTATAGGGGCCTTCAGTATAGGCAGCAGGGTATAGGGGGCTTCAGTATAGGTAGCAGGGTATAGGGGCCTTCAGTATAGGCAGCAGGGTATAGGGGCCTTCAGTATAGGCAGCAGGGTATAGGGGCCTTCAGTATAGGCAGCAGGGTATGGGGGGCTTCAGTATAGGTAGCAGGCTATGGGGGGCTTCAGTATAGGTAGCAGGTTATGGGGGGCTTCAGTATAGTTAGCAGGCTACGGGGGGCTTCAGTATAGGTAGCAGGCTATGGGGGGGATCAGTATAGGTAGCAGGCTATGGGGGGGATCAGTATAGGTAGCAGGCTATGGGGGGATCAGTATAGGTAGCAGGCTATGGGGGGATCAGTATAGGTAGCAGGCTATGGGGGGATCAGTATAGGTAGCAGGCTATGGGGGGGATCAGTATAGGTAGCAGGCTATGGGGGGGATCAGTATAGGTAGCAGGCTATGGGGGGCTCAGTATAGGTAGCAGGCTGTGGGGGGATCAGTATAGGTAGCAGGCTATGGGGGCTCAGTATAGGTAGCAGGCTGGGGGGCTCAGTATAGGTAGCAGGCTGGGGGGCTCAGTATAGGTAGCAGGCTGGGGGGCTCAGTATAGGTAGCAGGCTGGGGGGATCAGTATAGGTAGCAGGCTGGGGGGATCAGTATAGGTAGCAGGCTGGGGGGATCAGTATAGGTAGCAGGCTGGGGGGATCAGTATAGGTAGCAGGCTGGGGGGATCAGTATAGGTAGCAGGCTGGGGGGATCAGTATAGGTAGCAGGCTGGGGGGATCAGTATAGGTAGCAGGCTATGGGGGGCTCAGTATAGGTAGCAGGCTGGGGGGATCAGTATAGGTAGCAGGCTGGGGGGATCAGTATAGGTAGCAGGCTGGGGGGATCAGTATAGGTAGCAGGCTGGGGGGGATCAGTATAGGTAGCAGGCTGGGGGATCAGTATAGGTAGCAGGCTGGGGGGCTCAGTATAGGTAGCAGGTTGGGGGGATCAGTATAGGTAGCAGGCTGGGGGGCTCAGTATAGGTAGCAGGCTGGGGGGATCGGTATAGGTAGCAGGCTGGGGGGATCAGTATAGGTAGCAGGCTGGGGGGATCAGGGGGGATCAGTATAGGTAGCAGGCTGGGGGGATCAGTATAGGTAGCAGGCTGGGGGGATCAGTATAGGTAGCAGGCTGGGGGGATCAGTATAGGTAGCAGGCTGGGGGAATCAGTATAGTTAGCAGGCTGGGTGGGCCACCTTACACACTGCAGTAGGTAGCTGGGTCATATCCTCCTCCCGCTCCCCGCAGCCTCCTCCGCTCGCCCCCCTGCATAAATAAGCAGAAGCAGCCTCTCACCTCCAGCGTGGAGTGCAGTGCGGCAGACTTCACTTCCTAGTTCCCCCTAGTGGCCGCCTGACCGGCTCTTACTGATGACATAGTAAGAGCCAGTCACTAGGGGGAATAAGGAAGTCTGCAGGAGGTCTGCCGCTCCGGGCTCCACGCTGGAGGTGAGAGGCTGCTTCTTATTCATGCAGGGGGCGAGCGGAGGAGGCTGCGGGGAGCAGGGAAGTAGGACACTTGCGAGCGGGTGAAGCGGCGGATACGCGGCGATGCAGCGTCGGGATTCGGCGGATTCGGCGAGCGGAAAATGGCGTCGGGATTCGAATCCACGCATCTCGAATATTTCCTAATATTCGAGGGATTCGTGGATTCGCCGGATTCGTCGTCCCATCCCTAATCATACTGCTGACAGAACCACACCTTACTGTATTTAAACAGCCATGGGTTGGTCTGGCACCAACCCTTGATGATGAGGAGTGGGAGGATATTTGGGTCAAACCATTTAATCGCAACCAGGGACAGGTTAATACAATTTAAGATATTGCATAGGGCGTATGTAACCCCCTCAAAATTGTCACATAAGAAATGTATAACAACCCTGAATTATACCGCAGGTCTATTGTTGGGGGGGGGGGGGTTTCCATGGGGGCGAGACGGTAGCAGTGTTCGTTCATGTGCATCTTTTTTTTTTGTTGTACCTGTCACCCACCTGCGAGTGAGGGTCAGGTGTGTATTTCAATGTTCTCTGTTTTAAAAATCCAATAAAAAGAAATTTAAAAAAATATATATGATTTTGTTAAGCAGCACTTTGTCAAGTCATAAATTATTCCAAACATTCTCAGCATAATGACCTATTGTCTAGGAAAGATACAGCTTAGAACTTTGCTAAAATATTTCACATCTTAAAAAACATAGAACTACCATCAGTAAGCAATAAGTATCAAGATTATAGCATCCTGAAATCAGGTAACATAACAGTGGACTTGAAAGTGGAGAACTCTTACCTTAATCCAACTGTTGGCTTTTTTTTCTACGACATTGTGAGGTTCTGTGGTATACAAGCAGGACAAACATTGCATCAGTGTCTTGCGAGTGTCTTCTGCCAAAACACAAGTGTGTAAAATGAGCTCTAGTCTGCAATCATTTATTACAGAGCAATGGTAAATATCCATTGTTTCATTGAGTTACTCACTGTCACTATTTGCAAGTCATCATCACAGTACATAAAGCGTACTGTATATACAATACTTCAACTTTAAAAACATAAAAATGATATTACAAGATGTGTATAAACATCAAAGGGTAGCTGTAAGTCTTGTTTGAATGATGCAGTCACGTCAGGTGCTCAAAGTGGGAACCTTTGGCATTTTAACACTTTCACTTCAATGACCTCCTGCATGAACAACACTGACTAGAGTGTCCACAGGCATTGCTCAAGCTCATCTCCACTATTCTCTTTGACGCTGTCCTGACGGGTCACATGATGACATCAGCAAAAGTGCGACTACTGACATCTTTATGGAAATATAATACTACACACTTGATGTACTTGGGTCACATGATGACATCAGCAAAAGTGCGACTTCTGACATCTTTACAGGAAACATAATACTACACACTGCAGCCATAATCCAATACAGGTGTTTGAAAAAGGGCATAGATATCAACTGTTTGTGTGTATACATTTTTCTTAGGCCCTGCTATATTATTTACATACAGTGTTCTCCCCAGACCCTTTTAGCCGGGTGCTCCACCCGGCTAGTTTTGGTGAGTACCCGGCTGTCATCGGCTCACCTCCTCCTATGCTGTAAGCAGAATTGAGCAGAGAAGCGCCAGCCCTGCATTCTCTCATCTCGCCCCACCCAGCTACTTTTTCATGCCACCCAGCAGGATAAAAATTCTAGGGAGAACACTGTACATAGTTAACATCCTGGGGATGCCCCTGGGGTGCTGCCTGACCCTCAGGTCTCTTGCCCCTCAACCTGCCTGACGACCCACAGCGGTCCTGCTTCTCAGCCCTACAACAACCAACCTGCCTTGCTGACCCGCAGCTTCTCTGCCCTCCAGTCTGCCGACCCACAGCAGTCCTGTTTATCGCACTACAACCCTCCTGCCTGCCTGTCTTCTCCACTCTGCTTGCCGACCTGTCTGCTTGCTGTCCTACAGCGGCCCGGCTATCGGCCCGCCAAGCCTGCGTGCACTCCTGCTGACCCACAGCATTCCTGCTCCTTTGCCCCCCCCCCCCCCATACTTGCCAGGGACTATCTGGTGACTGTCTGCACGCACTCCTGCGCAGCAAGCTGGTGCATCAATATGCCATGCCCCTCCACACCACGCTGGCGTACCACCACCCCTAGCACCAACGGCCATGGCTTGCCCAAGCTGCCCCTAGCCACACGCACCACCTATACCAGGGAACAGCTTCTAGGGTGGGAGCCACGGGCCCCCCCCCTCTTCCTGAGGGGAAGCTCCTGACCGCCCTGGTCTGGGACCACATACAGCAAGTCCTAGACCCAGCCCTGAGACTCCGGCCAGGTAAGTGGCAGAGAGGATGCCGGGCAGGAGCCCGCGTGAGACTATGGAAGAAGGGCCTACGCTCAGCCATCCCCTCAGTCCTCCTGGCGAATGTACAATACCTCCCCAACAAAATGGACGAACTACGCCTCCTCTGCGACAGGAGAGACCTTGGCTATTACACTCCAGCCCTCTGCTTCACAGAAACATGGCTACATGAGGTCATCCCCGATGACGCCCTCCTTCTCCCGGGTATCAGCATAATCCGAGCAGATCGGGACCCGG
This sequence comes from Hyperolius riggenbachi, assembly GCF_040937935.1. Classification (NCBI taxonomy): domain Eukaryota; kingdom Metazoa; phylum Chordata; class Amphibia; order Anura; family Hyperoliidae; genus Hyperolius; species Hyperolius riggenbachi. Next base: position 432,314,090 of record NC_090646.1, read on the forward strand.
CCCTCTCGGGGAAGAAAAGAGGTGGTGGCATCTGCTTCTACATCAGGTCCTTATGGTGCCCCACCTCGACGATACTCGACAGGAAGTGTTCTCCGGACCTGGAACTGCTACTAATTAACTGCAGACCGCCATACTCACCACGGGAGTTTTCCTCTTATGTCTTTGCTGGAGTGTACATCCCCCCTGATGCCGACGTCAAATCTGCCCTACTGACCCTAAGCGAGACCATCTCGCAGTGGGAGACGTCCCTTCCGGACTCACTGTTCATCGTGGTAGGCGATTTCAACAGAGCCAACCTGTGCCAGGAGATGCCACGCTATCACCAGCATGTAGCTTGCCCCACAGGGGCCCTAACACCCTAGACCACTGCTACACGGCACTGAAGGATGCATACAAAGCGGCTCCATGGGCAGCCCTGGGTTCCTCTGATCACTGCCTCATCCACCTTATACCTACCTACAGGAGGCGCCTAGAATCAGCTAAACCGATCATTAAGTCTACTAAGGTGTGGTCAAATGAGGCCAAAATGAAACTTCAGGCCTGCTTTGAATGCACTGACTGGAGGTCCCTGGAAGCGTCAGACCTGGATGAATGGGCAGATACCGTCGCCTCATACATCAGTTTCTGCGAGGACTCGTGTGTACCAACGAAATCCTTCAAGGTGTACCCGAACAACAAGCCGTGGTTCACCAACAAGCTACGGCAACTGCGGAGGCGAAAGGAGGCTGTACACAAGTCCGGCAACCAGGAGGACTATAGGAAGGCAAGAACCGACCTCAAGCGGGAGTTGGGAGCGGCCAAAAAAAGAGTATGCGGAGAAAATTAAACTTAACCTGCGCTCAAACGACTCACGGGCGGTATGAAAGGGGCTGAAGGCCGCCACAAACTACAAACCCCAACCCAAGCATGCAACACCCAGCCCGATACTAGCAGAAGAACTCAGCAGTTTCTACCGCAGGTTCAAGAATCAGGAAGGACCAGAGGAGAACCAGGTACCGGCTACCCCTTCCCCCATGCACTGCTGGCAACACCGCGAGACTGCCCTCTCCCATGGTGGTGAGTGAAGCAGAGGTCCTGTGCCTCCTATCAACCCTAAATGCCAGGAAAGCCCCGGCCCGGACAGAGTATCTCCAGCTTGCCTGAAAATCTGCTGTAGGCAACTTGCTCCCATCCTCTACGCTATCTTCGCCAAGTCCTTGGGGGAAGGCAAGGTCCCTGTGTGCTTCAAGAAGTCTACCATCATACCTGTGCCTAAGAAACAAGGGCTCACCGAACTAAACAACTTTAGGCCCGTGGCCCTGACATCCGTCATCATGAAAATCATGGAGCGCGCAGTCCTGGTCCACCTCAAGCTCTCCACTTCGCCACTCCTAGACCCCTTCCAATTTGCATACAGAGCAAACAGATCCACTGACGATGTGATCAATATCTGCCTAGAGCTCATCAACGACCACCTTGATAGGCCAGACACTTACGCTAGAATACTACTTCTGGACTTCAGCTCGGCCTTTAACACCATCTGTCCACGCATTCTCCAACGGGTCCTAGTTGCACTTGGAGTCCACCCAAGTCTACAACTCTGGATCACAGACTTTCTTACCAACAGGTCCCAAGTCGTCAGACTGGGCGATATCCACTCTCAAGCTGCGACCACGAACACAGGAGCTCCCCAAGGCTGCGTACTGTCACCTCTGCTGTTCTCCCTCTACACGAACAACTGCAGGTCCGAGGCAGACTCTGTCAAGGTTATCAAGTTTGCTGATGATACCACCATCGTTGGCCTTGTCACCAAGGGTGATGTCCAGGAGTACCGTCAGCAGGTGGAGAAAATTTGCAATTGGAGCAAGGAGAACAGGCTGGTGCTTAACAGCGCAAAGACCGTGGAGTTAATCATCGACTTAAGGAAGGCTGCTCCCACCACACCCCCAATTTACATTGGTGGCAATGAGGTAACCAGAGTGCCCTGCGCCCGGCTTCTAGGTACTACCATTTCCAGTGGCCTCAGCTGGAAGCCCAACATCACTGCCACCCAACGTAAAGCCCAACAGAGACTCTTTTTCCTCCGCCAGCTGAGAAAGTTCGGCATGACTCAAGAAATTCTAACCAACTTTTACTCCGCCACCATTGAGTCGATCCTCTGCTCTTCCATCTTGGTGTGGTATGCTGGCGCCACTGTCAATGATAGGGACAAACTACAGAGGGTCATCAGGTCAGCAGAGAGGATCATTGGGTGCCCCCTCCCCTCACTTGCCCTACTACAAAGCAAAAGACTAAAAACCAGGGCATTGAGGATTGCAAATGACTCCTCACACCCTGGCCACCGCTACTTCAGCATTCTGCCCCTGGGACGGAGGCTACGAGCCATCTCCGCTAAAACCACGAGACATAGGAACTCGTTTTTCCCCTCGGCAGTCAACCTTCTAAACTCCCTCCACATTCTACCATCAAAGCAAGTTTCAACGAGCGGCGAGGCTGGCGGCGCTACGGCCGAACAGCCGACCAGCCCACAAGACTAACTATCGACATCTTAGGGACACACTGGGATTGTGATGTTTTTTTTACAATGTAGTGTTAATCTGATATCTGTTGTACCTCTTTCTATGCACTCTCTCTTTCTCTTTTCCTTCTTCCTCTTCTATGCACTCTTCCTGAGCCAGTGTATTGTGCCAAAAACAATTCCGGGCATGTCCCCTCATGCTTGGCGAAATAAATGATTCTGATTCTGATTATCGAAGCCTTTTTCGTTTACATTTTCACTCAGTGATCATTGTGATAGACCGTGATATCAGGTTCAAGAGCCAATGAACAGTCCACAGAACTCAGCTGTCTTTAGCGGCGGCAGGTGCACCCGATCGCATGTTAGGTATGGGAGTTGGTGAACAATATGAACTTTCAAATATTTATGTACCAGTTGGCCCCACAATAACATTCAAAACACAACTCAATTTAGTATTTAAAGAACAAATTACTGGCAGATAAACAGCCAACTGTAATGAATAGCGGAGATACCGCCGCGTGGTCAAGCGGCAGGGCGGCTATCTCCGCGTTCCAGCCGGCGGCCTCTGCCACGCAGCACCATGTCACTGGTTCGCCTGGTCCTTCTAGTGCACACAGATGGAAAGCTACGCGCGCGCCAGGCGACAGGACCTTTATGCCAGCAGAAGGGGAATCAGCTGATCAGGCCGATCAGCTGATCCCAGCTAGGCTCCGGATTGGCTGAGTGGCTGGGGCGGCGCTGCGGAGCGCTGCAGGTATATATAGGACTTGCCTGTTAGTTGCAAATTGTTTGTCGTTGCGAATACTCACATGTGAGCACTCAGACCTCAGTCAGATCTTACAGTGTGTTAGAACCAGCCGGAGCTGGGAATTCACACTTAGATTCCGCTGTTGCTTCTATTGCATTATTGCTACTGTTATCCACTAGACTAGTTCCAGCTGTTGAGACCAAGGACCTCACACCTAAGACTAGGAGATTGCTGTGTAGCTACTGTTATATTCTAGACTTGTTCCCAGGTGTTGAGACCAAGGACCTCACACCTAAGACTAGGATACTGAAATATTGTTACCTGTTATGATCTCTGGCTTTCCTGACCACTCCTCTGCTTACTGATTCGGTACCTCTGCCCATCTGTCTACCAGTTGCCAACCTTGCCTGCACCCGGTTACTGAATCAGCCTTCTGTCTCTGTACTTTGTCTACTCGTGTGTTGCCGACCTGGCCTGTCTGACCCTTCTGGATGTCACTCATCCCTTGAGTGATCAGCCTTACTGTACTACTCGTGACACTAACTCTCCAGGTGTCAATTAGCTGCAAGGGCTACCTGCTCCTCAGGAAGACCTTCTTGCAGTTCAGTCAGGGGGCTCTACTCCATAGGAGTCCACTGGCTGCAGTACAGTCTGATTCCCAGTCCATCAGGGAATCCTTGGCTACAGTACAGTCTGATTCCCAATCCATCAGGGAACCCTTGGCTGCAGTACAGTCTGTCTCTCCTCCGCTTGAGGTCAGCTTCAGCTGTCAGTGGCCACCTGCAACTCAGGGGTCCACTGGCTGCAGTAGAGTCTGTATCTCCCGCTCCTCGGGAGATAACATTTCCTTACTGTTGCACCACTTTACCACATTAGGTGTCCTGTGTCAAGCTATACTGGTATTATTGGTGATTTTGCAGATCACACATAATCTGGTATAGCATCTGTATTATTGGTGATACTGCAGATCACCAATAATCAGAAATACTCTGTGTGCTGACACCAATCGTTACACCAACCTGCTAATTGCAATTGTTGCCTGCTATGCCAAATCTCTTTCTTTCTCCTTCACATTTTAAGTCACACAATGTGCAAAGTACATAAGTCCCGATCTGATTGTCAGAGGAAAAGCAGCTCCTATTTCTCAAAAGAGTCCTTACAACGTGCAGCATAATGGTAGTGTAGTGTATAATGGTTAAGGGCTCTGCCTCTGATGTAGGAGTCCTGGGTTCAAATCCTGGCTCTTCCTGCTCAGTAAGCCAAGCACCTATTCAGTAAGCAGTTCATTGGGCAAAACTCCCTAACACTGCTACTGCCTACTGAGTGCGCTCTTGTGGCTGCCTCGCAAGCGCTTTGAGTCTGACAGGAAAAAGGGGCTATACAAAAAAAAGGAATTATTATTATCATTTTGGGATTTGAAAAAGCAACTAAAACTAAGGAAAGAGTGGATGATTATAGGAGGCGCCCTTGTAGAAGATTAAGTGATGTTTGTACACGATGCAGTGTATAATTGGTAAGAATAAAACCGCCTACCTTATGAAACGACACTTCACTCAGTAGGGGTAACGAATAACATTTATTGGTAGAATGCACTCAGGACAACGCGTTTCACGGCATAAACCGCTTCATCAGGTCAATATATGGTGCTTTGGGAAAGAAACACATAGCAGTAATGGACACACAGTACGCTACCATAGTATAAACATGATCACAATTATCAAGGTTAAAAATAGGGTTAAAGCTAATAAACAAGGTTAAAACTAATAAAATAAGTAAACCAATATGTTGCAAAAACATTTGATGTAGAACCTGGGTTCAAAGTCATGTGTCATAATGAAGCCTTAGGAGAGTGTATATATGTATATATATGTAAAGGTTCGGGTTAAGATAGCAGTATTCCTCTTACTAGTAGGTGAAAGATGTTAAAGACCAAGAGAACCTGTTATAAGTGTGTGGGGGGTCCTAGGGGAATAAGCAGTATGGCTCAATAGAAGTATCGTATAAAGGAGAGAAGCTGTGTGAAGCTATGAGAAAGAGGTGGTGGGTGTATGAAAAATCTCTGAGCTGCTAGTGTCCTGCTGTATAAAGGTCATAGATGGGTGTGACATGGAGCAGTAAACTCACCTGATTCTAGGTATAAACGAACTGGGCGCCAAGCCGAACTGAGGCTGAGCGCTCCTACATATAGTAAACCCTTTTCAGGCTTCATGTGCGTGGATAGGACGGCGTGGACATGAGGGGGCGGGTCTTCCGCCGTGCGCGGATTGTCGCGGATAGGCAGATAAAAAGGCTGTCGTATGGTACCAATTAGTTAGAGGAAGTACGATTGGCCAGCGTCCCAGAGGGCGGAGGAAGGCCGTGGGGAGATGCGGAGAGGTTGGTGCGTGCACTGTGCATGCGCGAGAGTCCGTCGTGGCCATTTTGTTTGAGGGCAGGTATCTGGGCCAGTACCATACTGTAGGTTTGCGGAATTCCGGAGTAGTGCTGGGGCACGTAGTATGCGCGCCCAGCGCTAGCTGGAGACAGACAGACAGACAGACCCTCAGAGGAGGAGGGAGAGGAAGATCAGGAGATATTTAGTACGCCATTAACCTATCAGAGGAGCAAAGAACAAAAACTCTCTGACAATCAACCGGGAACACCAGACGATCTCCTAGCCCTCAGTATATGCGACACACCGGACCAATCACCACCCGAAATGGGTGCAGCTTCGGGAGCGCAAAGCGGTACTCCTAACGCTTCACTTACTACCACGATGAAAATACCATCAGCTTCTAAAATACCACGCCTCCTTAAACCAAACAAGAAGAGCAGGAGCAAACAAAATAAAGATTCCAGACATATCACAGAATACTTTAACCCCACCCAGGAATCATTGAACAGTAGTTCTGACTATTTCACCAACGAAAATGCCACCACTAGCTCTTCTTTTTTAGAGTTACCCACCATACTGGGGGAGATAACACCATTACGACCGGCAATACCATACAGGGTGGAACACCGAGCACCCCCAGAGATGTCCCGGAGATCTCCTACGAGATCGGTATGAAATTTAGAAAAAGAGGAAAAAGAGGAGGGAAAAAAGAACAAACACATACAAACCTAATACCATTCCTAAAGATATTGCAAAGACAGATAAGACGAGGTGCATCTTCAATCTTTCATCATACCCAATAAAGAAAGCAGAAGAACAGGTACTCAGCCGAGGTCTGTCATTTTGTCCCAAAAAACGGGCAAATCTATATGACCTATTTGTGGATCTGAATCATTTTACACGCAAACTAACCTTAAAAAGATATTTCACAATGAGAAAATTGAAGGGCTATGATACCAGAACTCCGGGAAGGGATGAGAACAGGATCATATTAACAAATGATGACAACACACCAGGTATCATCTATGATCCAGAAGAAATAAAATTGGAGAAATACATACACACACAACTTCGAAACAAATCCAACTTTTATCCAACAACCTACAGAGGACCACAGATATAAGGCTTCTATAATCAAGTATTGGCAGACTTCAGGAAACTAGAAGTGGAGGAATCCACACCAAACCTTACCAAACCAGAACTAAAGGCTATTAAAAGTTTGAAAAAGAACCCCTCTATTATAATCAAACCAGCGGATAAAGGAGGGGGCATAGTGATCATGGACAAAGTGGATTACATCAAGGAAGCAGAACGGATACTGAAAGACGATGAGTACTATGACACCTTGGACCGGGAGCCAACAGACACTTATATAAAGGAACTAAAAACACTTGTGGTGGGGGCATATGAGGAAGGTATCCTGAATGGAGCAGAAAAAGATTTCATATTAATAGAAAATCCTACTATACCACATTTCTACCATTTACCAAAGATACACAAAACCATTACCAATCCACCGGGCAGACCTATCATAGCAGGCATCAACTCCATAACATCTCATCTCTCTGAACTGGTAGACCACCACCTACAACAAATTGTGAAGAACCTTCCCTCTTATCTTAAAGACTCCACACAATTACTGAGGGAGCTCGCGAACATCCCCTGGGAAGACGGATACGAATGGGTGACACTGGATGTGTCCTCATTATACTCTAATATCCACCACAAAATCGGTTTGAAGTCTGTCTGGTACTTTCTACAACAAAATACAGCGATGCCGTACAAGCAAAAAGTGTTTCTTATCAACTCCATAGCTTTCATCCTCACACACAACTATTTCTCCTTCTTAGATAACATCTATCTGCAGAAACGGGGGACGGCTATGGGATCGAGCCTAGCTCCCAGCTATGCCAATTTAACTATGGGCCTTCTGGAACACCAACTGATAGGACAGAACAACTCCTTTACCCCCAACATCATATACTACCGTAGATACATCGACGATCTCATTCTGATCTGGAAGGGTGATTCGTCCTCTATAAACGACTTTGTCAGCTACATGAATAATAATGATTGGGGAATCTCGTTTACCTCCAATCACAACAACAAGGAGATGGAATATCTCGACGTAGTTCTATACACAGAAAATAACACTATTAAATCAAGAAATCACTTCAAATCTGTCGATTCGAACGCATATATTGACTATAAGAGTTGCCATCATAGACCATGGAGAAACAATATCCCCTACGGGCAATTCTTAAGAATACGGAAAAATTGCTCTGACATAGATACATTCGACACCCAGGCAAAAACTCTGACGAATAAATTCAAAGAAAGGAACTTTCCCACCAAGCTCGTCACCGCAACTAGAAAACGAGCAAGAGATACCGAGAGAATAAAACTCCTCATAGGAAAAAGTGAGAACAACAACAAGGATGAAGGACACACAAACAGACCATTGAACTTCATCACCAAGTTTGCCAGTAACCATGCCTCAGTAAGGAAAATACTAGAGAAACACTGGTCTCTCCTGAAAAATGATCCATACCTAAAGAATGAAATTGATGAGAAACCCCATTGCACCTATAGGAGAGCAAGAACACTGAAAAATGAATTAGCCCCCAGCAAGCTAAAAAACCTTGGGACCAGACCCAACGCGGAACATCGGGAAACTCCGGGAACTCAAAGATGTGAACAGAGAGGTTGCCTATGTTGTCGGAAAATTACAAGGGAACAAAAGACCATCACCTCCACAGTCACAGGCGAAACATTCAAAATCATGGATAGGATGGATTGCTCATCCGCATTCATTATTTACCTCATCACATGTATATGTGGTCTACAATACGTTGGACGAACTACCCAAACACTCAAAGCGAGATGGGGACAACATAGAAGGAATATAGAAAAGGGGTACACCAAACATGGCCTTTCTAGGCATTGCAAAGAAAAACACAACCAGGAACACGAAATGATCAGAGTATGTCCGATAGAACAGATAACCAGCCACACGCAAAACCGAAATGACAAACTTAAGGCCAGAGAAATGTTCTGGGTATTCAAGCTGAGAACCTTCAACCCGAAGGAATAAATATATGCCTTGAACATAATCTATGAGGATTCCATCTGGGACGATCTCTTTACATACACACTACACGCCACTTCCATAAACTACATTTATTATAGGTTCCTTCCCTACCCATCCGCCCTGTCCCGCTCCATATTCCCCCCCCCTACCCCCACCTCTCTGACCCACCTCCTATCTCCCCCCCCCCCCCCTCTTTATTCCTCTCCCCTTCCCCTTACCTCCTCACCACCGCCCCTATTCCCATCTCTCCCCCCCCCCCACATATACACTCCTATCTAACCCCCCCCTCCCCCCCCCCTGTTTGTCCCCCCCCCCCTGTATTTTCCTCCCCCCTTCCCCATACCTCCTCACCACCGCCCCTATTCCCTTCTCCCCCCCCCCCCCTACATATAGACTATCCTATTTATCATCTGGTGCCTTACCCCTGCATACAGAATTTGTACTCTATAAAGGTCTCTGGATTCTCAAGGCCCCCTTGATGTAACGGGACAGACCTTTCTCCGATTAGGGATACTTAGTTACCCACGATATCCAGATATTTAATATACTGTTCTATATATAAGAAAAGTGGGAAGCTATTCCACACCAATGGCATACAGGGGTTACTACACCCCACGAGATGTATTGTTTTTTACAAGATGTCAATATTGTCAATATTATCTTTTAACTTTCCAAGTCTTTTTAATCCCAGTGCAATCTACAGTTTTACCACTGGGTGGCTACCATCACCCTTGGTTTAACAATATATCTTGTTGCTACTACTGTTGTAATTGTTATTATTATTTTATTCATATTGTTTTAATTATTGTTACACAAGGTCTTATCTCTTTTCCATACTCCCACCCCTACACCCATCCCCTCTATATTAGGCTATTTTGCCCACTACTGTATGGCCACCATCTGTCTCCAGCTAGCGCTGGGCACGCATACTACGTGCCCCAGCACTACTCCGGAATTCCGCAACCTACAGTATGGTACTGGCCCAGATACCTGCCCTCAAACAAAATGGCCGCGACGGACTCTCGCGCATGCACAGTGCACGCACCAACCTCTCCGCATCTCCCCACGGCCTTCCTCCGCCCTCTGGGACGCTGGCCAATCGTACTTACTCTAACTAATTGGTACCATACGACAGCCTTTTTATCTGCCTATCCGCGACAATCCGCGCACGGCGGAAGACCCGCCCCCTCATGTCCACGCCGTCCTATCCACGCACATGAAGCCTGAAAAGGGTTTACTATATGTAGGAGCGCTCAGCCTCAGTTCGGCTTGGCGCCCAGTTCGTTTATACCTAGAATCAGGTGAGTTTACTGCTCCATGTCACACCCATCTATGACCTTTATACAGCAGGACACTAGCAGCTCAGAGATTTTTCATACACCCACCACCTCTTTCTCATAGCTTCACACAGCTTCTCTCCTTTATACGATACTTCTATTGAGCCATACTGCTTATTCCCCTAGGACCCCCCACACACTTATAACAGGTTCTCTTGGTCTTTAACATCTTTCACCTACTAGTAAGAGGAATACTGCTATCTTAACCCGAACCTTTACATATATATACATATATACACTCTCCTAAGGCTTCATTATGACACATGACTTTGAACCCAGGTTCTACATCAAATGTTTTTGCAACATATTGGTTTACTTATTTTATTAGTTTTAACCTTGTTTATTAGCTTTAACCCTATTATTAACCTTGATAATTGTGATCATGTTTATACTATGGTAGCGTACTGTGTGTCCATTACTGCTATGTGTTTCTTTCCCAAAGCACCATATATTGACCTGATGAAGCGGTTTATGCCGTGAAACGCGTTGTCCTGAGTGCATTCTACCAATAAATGTTATTCGTTACCCCTACTGAGTGAAGTGTCGTTTCATAAGGTAGGCGGTTTTATTCTTACCAATTATACACTGCATCGTGTACAAACATCACTTAATCTTCTACAAGGGCGCCTCCTATAATCATCCTGTGTGTATATATAGCATCCCATGTAGTTGGAGTGCTATTCTTGCCACAAGTTTGTGGTAAGAAACTTTTTCGTAAAGGAGTTGCGACCATCTACCCCAAAGACCGAGTGGGGACGGGACTTCCCCACATGCCTACATAAGTGGTTGCCTATCAGCAACCCACACTTGTGAGTAGTTTTTCATTTATCTTCTATACTGATCTGTGAAGATAATACACCATAGGGGCTCCCGGTGTCTCTGTGGTTTTTTCCGTTTTTTGTTTACCACAGCTCCCATAAGGAAAGAGTGCTCCTATTGCAAGGTACACATAGTTGTCGAACAGCTCTTCCAACTCGCTGTGGCAACCGGCATTCAGCGTACTTGCACACAGCGAAACTGACCAGTCAGACAAGAAACCTCCATCTAAACCTAATATGTAAATATAAGCGTGCCATATGTCATTTTATCTTATTTATTAAAAAAACTTTAGCTCATACATGTTCTGAAATTTTAAGAAAATAAATGATTACGGTATGATCACCAGATTACGTATTAAAAAAACATGAAGGCAAAATTTGAGCAATAAGATCCAATATGTTCAGTATTTGAAAACTATTAACTTAACCAAATGCATGGCTGTAATTTCCTGTAAATCTGCTAGTGTTATATTGCATTCATTTGCTTCTCCATTAGGAATCTATGCCTGTAACGATCATAGAGACGGCCTGGTCATAACTGTTAATATTGCCTCTTTTAATTGACCTTTGTGGTTTCATCAAGTACTTTAGCGTGCTGAGGCTGATGTAAAGCAGCTTTGTGCAATAAATGTCCAGTAACCCTGTAGGTCTGTATTGCCCTCCCGCTGGTACCATCTCTGTTTGCAGCCTCCCAACAGACATTAGTTTGCCATTTTTATAATGCTTTAGATGCACTTCATCTGTTCCGATCAAAACAGTAAAAAAAAAAAAAAAAAAAAAAAAAACACACACAACCACCTCACATTTCAATTTGGCTGAGAACAGGAACATAATTCCCAGTTACTCTGGCCATTCATCCTGGCCAATAGATTTTCTTATATAAGAAACAATCCAAATCAACGTCTGTTTTTTAAAGGCAGACAATTAAACAATATGATTATGAGTTCCTGCTTCACAATGAGAAAATAACTCTACACCACAGTAGTAAAATCACTTTTAACTACCTTCCCTGCTCCCCACACTTATAATGCCTGCTCAGCATAACAGACCAGAGACCACGGTAAGAGTGGTGTAATTAAAAGGAGGAAGGGGGCTGGTGGACATCTTAACCTTGTAAAGAATATAAGGAAGGATTAAGACCACAAAAGTTCTACTGCTCTTTTTTCTTAAGGAAAAGATAAATTCCAGCTGCTGGAGAGACAACAAAAGCAGTTGTAGATTGACACTGTGTAAAAATAGTACAGGGATGATATAAAGGGTGACAGACCTAAACGAACCATCTGTCTTGAAGAACACAACTACAGCAAGTCAGAAACTGCCCAAAGCAACATTGGGAATGACAAGACAACAGCCTCATTTTTATGTATTTGTGCTGACCACAGAAAAGATAATCATGTAATAATTATCATATGTACGCATGTGCTGGGTACATTGGTAATATTACCATGCAAGACGCAAATGATTTTACACAATAGCAAAAAAAAGCTTTCACTTTTTTCTTCTGCTACTTGCAAACCTCCAACTTTCATAGACAAACATCTGGAAGTGAAGGTTGGTGTATTCTAGATGTTTGGTGCCAGGATTAAAGCACATGGATTTGACATGAGCAGCCAATAACATCCGTATAGGGTTGGGATGCCACATTATCAGCAGTCACCAAAACCATCAGCAGGTGCTTGTCACAGAAACTCCACCAATGTAGAAAAAGGACTCCACAGGCTTCAAACTTGCGTTTGTCGTTTATTGAGCAAGACACACTACATGTTACGAGTCAACTGACCCTTCCTCAACTTGAGGAACGGTCAGTTGACTCATACCATGTAGTGTGTCTTGCTCAAACGACAAACGCAAGTTTGAAGCCTGTGGAGTGCCTTTTTCTACATTGGTGGAGTATATGTGTGGCAGGAGTGGTGGACCTGCAGAAAAAGAGCACCGGCAACTGCTACCTACATCAGGTCAGCTGTATCTGAGTACCAAGGTGGATATTTCATTGCCTGTCACAGAAAATAGGATTTGGATATTAATTTGTATTAACCATAGGTAAGGAACAATAGGAGAGTAGAAAGTAGACAGAGATTAAAATTAGTTTTTTTTAGGTTTTTTTTAAGTTAAAGAACTAAGCATCAAGAAGGGGTCAACATGTGGGGGGGAGGATGTTACTGTAGGGTTAACCATCAAAAAGGGACTCACATTAATGGGAAATTGGGGTTAATTAAGTGAATGTGTGGCACACGATGCATCCAGCTGCCCATAACAGGCCCTGTACAACTCGTACCAATTCAGACCTTGCTTGTTATCTTCCTTTCCTGACTTCAACTTGTGACCCTGGCTGATGACTGTGCTGTCCTTGTTACACCTTACTGATTAAGCCTGTTAAACTTGTTATCACATGCGTCCGACTTCTGCCTGTTCTATGGCTCTGATTCTCCATACCAAGGTATCACCCATTCTATCTCAGGGAATGCCATCTGGTGAGGAACTAGACAGCATAGTCCATCCATTGATTCTTACGTGCCTCTAGTGAAGACTCTTCACTCAGGCACCCCACCATGGGTGAAACCTCATCTGTCACTAGTGGGAGAGGCAATGGGTTAGTATCTTGCATAGCATCTATACTTTTAAACGTTTCCTCCCGCCCACCTCAACTAACAAAGCTGTTTCCGCTTCTCTCCAAATCTCCTCCCCATTTTCCACTGAAGCCCAAAAAGTTCCAGTAATGACATGACTCGGACTATTGTTCTGTTCTCTGTCAGGAAGAGGACCACCATGTCGCTGCAGTAGCCCTACATACTGCGGCAGCATTTGGGTCAAGCATTTGCGCCCACCCAACTCTTTTTGCTGGTAACTGTACGGGAGGATAGTCTATTATAGCCACAGATCTCCCACCAGTATTTCAACATATACAAATGACAGCTGACATCCACTCAGAGATCCAGAGTCAACAACCACCAACAGGGGCAAACGCAGGATTTTTAAGGGGGGGGTTCCTGAAAGGTCCAGAAGCACGTATGTCCCGAGTGCTTCCGAATACAGGTGGCTCCATACTGCCCATGCACAAAAGTGCGCTGGCGTATTATGGAGCTGCCTATCTTTGGAAGTACTCAAGGACACTAGTGTTTCTGAGGGCTTCTGGTAGCAGCAAATGTGAACGGGGTACAGCGCTGGAACAACTCCCCAAGAGAGGAACAGGAGATAGACTTAGTTTGGACAATTCAGTGGAATATGCTACATAGTTTCACATAGCGCAAGCGATACCCATATGATGCAGGGATATATGCATCTGCGGAAGATGTCGGCGCTACATAAATACTAAATAATAATATTTTGCCTCACCAGGATTGCACTTTTATTTAGCTTTCCTGTAAGACAAGAACACACAGTCAGCTCTAGGGGAAGAGGGAAACAAAGGTGAATGAGGGAGGGCTGGTGCACACCAAGAGTGCTTCTGAGCGTTTTTCAAATCAACAGTGATTTGAAAAGCGCTTGGCTAATGTTACCCTATGTGGGTGTTCCCACAGCAGCGTTGTGATTTTTTCAAAATCGCAGGTATACTGCATGTAGCATGTTTTTGAGCAATTCATTCAAAAATCGCTCTGAAAATCACTTCACAAAATCACACTCACAAATTGCTAGCGATTGCTATTGTCATTTTGGCGTTGCACTAGCCCAGAGAGAGGAGTGGAGAAATTGAGAATAGCCTGAGATGGAGCAGAGAACTTATCTGTATTGAAGTCCCACATCACACAGGCTACTTGCCTGTAATCGGACTCCTGTCCCTGTCAGTCTCTCACTCAAGTCAGAAAGAAGCCCTCCTGGAGTCTAGGGACTGTCAAAAACTTTTCAGCTTGTTTTCCACACCTTATCCACACATGCAGTCATTATAACAATGGGGAGAGACCAGACAGATGTTTGCCCACAGACCCTGAGTCCAGGCAAGCTCTGCATCATGTTTTAAAAGGTACAAATACAGGCGCTGCTCCAACTGTAGAGAATCCTCTATGTATCTTTTTCACCAGCTGCTCAGGATAACCACATCCACAATAGGCACCAAAAGAGAACTTTCAAGTATAAATCCACAGCGCTAGGTGATCACACTGTTGCCTGTTATCTGTAGACACCACAGTGTATGTTCTCAGACAGTGACCATCACCAAAAACAAAATCATCAGCAGGTCACTCACTGTCATTAAAAGCAATAAACTTTAATAAAACTTTCAATAATACCACATGTACAATATCTTACTTTAGGGGTCCTTTCGACAGGGACCCTTAGTAGTAATTCAGTGTTCCCTGACGACGGCGGAAGGCCGAAACCGGTCGGAACGACTACTGGAGACTGGGCAAATTGTTTTGAGAGACCGTGAGACTATTTTTGTGTGCTTATACACATTTTATGCTTATTACTACTAAGGGTCCCTGTCGAAAGGACCCCTAAAGTAAGATATTGTACATGTGGTATTATTGAAAGTTTTATTAAAGTTTATTGCTTTTAATGACAGTGAGTGACCTGCTGATGATTTTGTTTTTGGTGATGGTCACTGTCTGAGAACATACACTGTGGTGTCTACAGATAACAGGCAACAGTGTGATCACCTAGCGCTGTGGATTTATACTTGAAAGCTCTGCATCATGCTGTGCATATTTACCAGCTTGCCTGCACTCTAATTTCATCATGTCTGACACTTCTGTGCTGTGGAGAGTCCAGGACTCCATAATCAACATTCTCTCACCGCAGGCTGCATCTTCTTGTGAGGGTTGTGAGGGAAGCTCGGCTGCCTCTCTCATTCTATTAGCTGGAGGGAGGCACCAGAAGTAAGAAGGGAGGGAGAATGAGGCTGTTTATATTATGCGGGCTTCCCTGGCTGAATACACAGCTCAGTGCAGGGGGGAGGTTCCAGACACCCGGAATAGCCCCCTGAGTTCGCCAGTGACCAACATTCATACAAATAAAACTCAGACAGTAGTACGTGCTCACTAGGCAATTACTTATCAAAGAACTATAAAAAAACATGTGGATGGCATTCCTCAAAAATACAGGACACTCAAGGTATAAATCTCACCCTAAGGAGGTCCTCTGAAATTGACTCAGATGGCCAGGTGGACAACAGAGGCACACATCCAGCTGTGTCTCAAGCTCACACAAAACAACTCACTCAGCATGAGCACACCCGACAGCCTGCCCTTGCCTGTGACAAAAAACAAAAACACACAAAAAAAAACACACAAATGCACTCAAACAAACTAAAACAGCATTCACACTGCAATCCATTCTCTATGCTCATCAGGGATTCCCCGGACCACAGAAATGCGGTTCACCACTACAGTCCCAAATTTTATTCTGAAAGCATGTCAGTGCAATGTGGATAGTAAAAATGGTACTACACGTGTGACAGGCACTCAACCAGCTCCAAGGCTGTAAACAAACCATCCCTGCTATTGCCGCATACCATCAATGCTTTGCTCACTCCACTAGCTACCCATAAAATGGAGAATCTCCCTTTTTAAAATTTACATCTCTACACAATGTAGTGCCTGGATACCAGAAGGATTTGTTGCAATTGTATTACACCTAGCTACCACAACCTCAGGTCAACTAAATCAAATTACGGTACTTAATAACCCCCAGAGTTCACCTCAAAACGTTTGGAGCCAGTGCCGTTTGTCATGCTGCCCCTACTTTTTGGAACTCCTTGCCACACCAAATCAAGACAGCTCCATCTCTGAAGGCATTTAAGTCTAAACTGAAAAGCCACCTTTTAGTCTGGAATTTATGAACACTAAATTGTCTCCTCTGTAACACAATCCACCCTGTAACGATGTATTGATCAGAGACATATTTATGTGCTTTGAGTCCTATGGGAGTAAATAACTTTACAAATGTTATTGTATTGTACTGTATAGTGAGCTTAAAATATTTTGAAAAAATAACCTTGTAATATTTAATTACTTATGAATGTATTATTCTCAGTTTAAAGGCTCACAAACCAAAGCAGCAGACACCTGGACATTTATCTGCATCTAAATGCTCTCACCAACTTCAGATATCTCTGATCCATGGCATCCATATGCTGCAAACTGTGTGAGCTCACACATGTGCATAGATTGCCTTTCCTTTCCTGATTTTTAACTTCACAGTTAAGAGAAACCTATATTGAGCTAAATAAATCAGACCAAAAAGGTAGGCCTGATAATAAACACTGATAAGACAAGATTTCTAAGACAGTCAAGAAAGAGAGGACCATCACAGAACATAATAATAGGTGACGATACTCTAGAATCTGTAAAACATTTTAAATATCTGGGAGCCAACCTAGACAGCAATGGAAGTGAAACTGCAGAAATCCATGGAAGAATAACTCAAGCCAACAAAGCACACCTGTATATACTTGAGTATAAGCCGACCTGAGTATAAGCCGACCCCCCAAATTTTACCTTAAAAAACAGGGAAAAATGTTTGACCCGAGTATAAGCCAGAGGTGGCAAAAGCCACTACCACAACACCACTCACAACCATAGCTGGCCACAACCATATATTAGAAAAGCAGCATAGATTCAGCAGATTGCAATAATAAGCCAGAATATAGGCCTACAATGGAGATGGACATGCATCCTATTGCAATCTTTAAGCTGGCATAAAGATAAAGCAAGGAATGCAGAGTCACATAGTCATGTATCTAAAACTTGATATAGGAATGCAAGGATTATCACCACTCAGTACACTGTCCCTGTATGTTTTCCAAGGCTACAACTCAAGAAGAAGTTTGCTGGGACCTCCCATGGAAATGTCAGGTGCGTGGTCACCCTAGAATGATGCACCACTGTGCATATCTTGGGGGCACTGTGGGGGGTTATTCAAAGAGTAGTGACTCGAGTATAAGCCGAGACCCCCACTTTTGGGTCACTTTTTTAGCCTAAAAATTAGGCTTATACTCGAGTATATACAGTACTTTGCCCTATCACACATCTTTTACTCATGGGATATCCAAAAGAACAACAAAAACCGGGTATACAAGACCATAATAAGGCTTACCTACATACTTACCTACAGGTTTGAAACATAGATACTTACTCAAAACCTAGCAAGCAAAATGAATACTTTTGAAAGGAAAATATTATGCAAAGACTATGGCCCCAGCCACGAGAATGGTGTATGAGGATTATATACAACTCTGTGCTGAATAAAGATCTCCCACTATCAGATTATACTAGGATGCAACAGTTGAGATGGGCAGGACATGTGGTTAGAATGGATGACCATAGGATCCCAAAAATAATGTTTACAAGGACCATTGATGGACGAAGACTAACTAGAATACCTAGAAAGAGATGGGCAGATGAAGTTGACAAAGATGCCAAAGAACTGCTTAAAGTGGTTTTAAAGTCAGCATTTCTACTTTGCTCTAAAAGACTCCTCACAGCTTGAAAGCTACTATCCCAGAATATTTTTTTAGCAGAACATCACTGAAATGGTTAAACAAAGCATTTTTGTCCTGGTATTCAGCTTCAAATCCGCATCTAAGCTGGAGCACCAGCGACACAGATCTGCATCGCCAGGTGCCTCCCTAATTAATCAGGAAAGGCCGCTCACGCGAGCGGCCGTTTCCTGTTAGATCACGGAGCGGGTCTCCGTAAATAGCCTGCAAGCCGCTGATCGCGGCTCGCAGACTAAATGTAAACGCAGGAGACATTTGTCTCCTTTGTTTACATTGAACGGCGCTGCTGCACAGCAGCGCCGTAAGGCAGATCGGCGATCCCCGGCCAATCAGCGGCCGGGGATCGCCGCCATGTGACAGGGGACATCCTGTCACAGGCTGCACAGGACGGATAGCGTCCTGTGCAGCCCAGATCACCGGGGGGGACAGGTAGGAGAGGGAGGGGGGGAATTTCGCTGCGGAGGGGGGCTTTGAGGTGCCCCCCCCCGCAAACCTCAGGCAGGCAGGAGCGATCAGACCCCCCCTGCACATCATCCCCATAGGGGGGAAAAAGGGGGGGCGATCTGGTCGCTCTGCCTGCAACCTGATCTGTGCTGGGGGCTGCAGAGCCCACCCAGCACAGATCACAAACAACAGCGCTGGTCCTTAAGGGGGGATAAAGGCTGGGTCATCAAGTGGTTAAGATACGAAACTGGAAACAGGCAGCAATAGACCAAGATGGATGGGGCAGAAAACTGAAGGAGGTCAAGGCTCAAATTGGGCTGTAGCGCCATCAGAGGAGGAGGAGAGCAAAGTTAAAGTACAGTAAGTTTTATTGCTTTCAGGTACATTTTATTAAACAGGAGCTTCTTGTAAGAAGTTCTTATGGTGTGTTTAATCTGGTGGAGCAAAAGGAACTTTTTTAAACCATCGTGCTGCTTTAAAGGGAATCTGAAGAGAAAATAAACTTATGATATAATGATTTGCATGTGTAATACAGCTAAGAAAAAGAACAAAAAAAGAACGTTAGTTGCACAGATATGAGTCTCATATTGTTTCCAGTACAGGAAGAGTTAAGCAATTTCAGTTATCGATGCAGAAGAGCTTCACTGAGCTCTCTGATCCAACTTGGGTCAGCTACAGTGCTGTTTTCTAAAGCACTTATCTCAACCTGTCTCTCACTGTTTCTTGTTCAAGGTTTTACTACCAGTAAGTTCAAAAGTTCATTAGTTCTGCTCTGTTTCATAGTGTTTTATCACTTCAGTGTCACTTTAAAGGGAACCAGAAGTGAGAGGGAAACAGAGGCATATATGTTTTGTCTCCTAATAGTATCAGTGTGTTCTGCATCTTCTAATATCACCATGTTCTGGGTCTTCGTTCATTTTTTGTTCTCTAATTTCCTTTATCTTGGGTGAGGTGCTTTCAGTTTTGCCTCTTTTATCAACTTCACTGGAAACTTTTCTTGTTTGAACTTGTTGTCTAAAACTCTTGCTTGAAAATCATAGTGCAGTTCTGCTTTAATCTGCAGAACCGGGCAAAATGAATGATAGTCTGCCATGTTTTATAATGGCAGCTGGTCATTCTGAACTGATGGAAACATACTGATCCACTTCATAAATCATCATTTTAACGCTTATCTCTAATGCTAACTTGTACTGATCTGTAATGATTTGATGATTTGGATTGAGTAACTGTTAAAATACCAGCCATAATCAGAATAGGAAAGAAAGGTGATTTAAGCAATTCTAAACGTGGCATGGTTGTTGGTGCCAGATGGGTCGGTCTGAGTATTTCACAATCTGCTCAGTTACTGGGATTTTCACGCACAACCATTTCTAGGGTTTACAAGGAATGGTGTGAAAAGGGAAAAACATCCAGTATGCAGCAGTCCAGTGGGTGAAAATGCCTTGTTGATGCTAGAGGTCAGAGGAGAATGGTCCGACTGATTCAAGCTGATAGAAGAGCAACGTTGACTGAAATAACCACTCGTTACAACCGAGGTATGCAGGAAAGCATTTGTGAAGCCACAACAGCACAACCTTGAGGCGGATAGGCTACAACAGCAGAAGACCCCGCCGGGTACCACTCATCTCCACTACAAATAGGAAAAAGAGGCTACAATTTGCTTGAGCTCACCAAAATTGGATAGTTGAAGACTGGAAAACCGTTGCCTGGTCTGATGAGTCTCGATAGTCAGAATTTGGCGGAATGAGAACATGGATCCATCATGCCTTGTGCAGGCTGGTGGTTGTGGTGTAATGGTGTGGGGGATGTTTTCTTGGCACACTTTAGGCCCCTTAGTGCCATTTGGGCATCGTTTAAATGCCTCAGGCTACCTGAGCATTGTTTCTGACCGTGTCCATCCCTTCATGACCACCATGTACCCATCCTCTGATGGCTACTTCCACCAGGATAATGCACCATGTCACAAAGCTCGAATCATTTCAAATTGGTTTCCTGAAGATGACAATGAGTTCACTGTACTAAAATGGTCCACACAGTCACCAGATTTTAAACCAAATAGTAGTAGCAGTAGGGTATTGTACCGTGTTAGCCATCAGTAAAAGCAAGAAGTTTTAAATCAGGATTATACCATTTATTGGCTAACTACAAATGAATGAATAAGAATAAACAAGCTTTCGGCCTTGCAGCCTTCGTCAGGTTTACAAACCAAATAGAGCATCTTTGGGATGTGATGGAATGGGAGTTTCGTGCCCTGGATATGCATCCCACAAATCTCCATCAAGTGCAAGATGCTATCCTACCAATATGGGCCAACATTTCTAAAAAAAAAAAAAAAGCTTGTTTTAAGGCAGTTCTGAAAGCAAAAGGGGGTCATTTTGGTGTTCCTAATAATCCTTTAGGTGAGAGTGAGAGAGAGAGAGAGTGTGTGTGTGTGTGTGTGTGTGTGTGTGTGTGTGTGTGTGTGTGTGTGTGTGTGTGTGTGTGTGTGTGTGTGTGTGTGTGTGTGTGTGTGTGTGTGTGTGTGTGTGTGTGTGTGTGTGTGTGTGTGTACACACACTACAGTGGCTTGCAAAAGTATTCGGCCCCCTTGACGTTTTCCACATTTTGTCACATTACTGCCACAAACGTGAATCAATTTTATTGGAATTTCACGTGAAAGACCAATACAATGCATATTTCATCCGACCAATAAAAGAAAAGTGTTTTAAAACAAAAAAAGTCAACCTTCAAATAATTATGTTCAGTTATGCACTCAATACTTGGTCGGGAATCCTTTTGCACCTGGCACCTGCTCACAGTGCCAAAACCACTGGTAAATGGTTTACTGACCATGGTATTTCTGTGCTCAATTGGCCTGCCAACTCTCCTGACCTGAACCCCATAGAGAATCTGTGGGATATTGTGAAGAGAAAGTTGAGAGACGCAAGACCCAACACTCTAGATGAGCTTAAGGCCGCTATCAAAGCATCCTGGGCCTCCATAACACCTGAGCAGTGCCACAGGCTGATTGCCTCCATGCCACGCCGCATTGAAGCAGTCATTTCTGCGAAAGGATTCCCAACCAAGTATTGAGTGCATAACTGAACATAATTATTTGAAGGTTGACTTTTTTTGTTTTAAAAACACTTTTCTTTTATTGGTCGGATGAAATATGCTAATTTTTTGAGATAAGAATTTTGGGTTTTCATGAGCTGTATGCCAAAATCATCAATATTAAAACAATAAAAGGCTTGAACTACTTCAGTTGTGTGTATTTGAATCTAAAATATATGAAAGTCCAATGTTTATCAGTACATTACAGAAAATAATGAACTTTATCACAATATGCTAATTTTTTGAGAAGATCCTGTATATATATATATATTATATATATATATATATATATATATATATATATATATATATATATATATATATATATATATATATATATATATATATATATATATATATATATATACATACATACATACACACGCACGCACACACAGACAAGACACAGAACATTTATTTTTTTAAATCAGCCTTTATTAAAGCTAAACAGCAGATATATAAAACAACATTTTTATACAGAATAACAAGGGTGTACAGCAGCAGCGATTGATGCACAGCAAAGGTAAGAGTAGCACAAGTGACCTGACATATGGCATACAAAGCAAAGCAGAATCACATTAGCTCAGATACTACATATAGAGCTTTAAGATGCGAGGGGAAACCATGAGGAATACCCTTAAAATCAGCGGGCTTCCCAACAGGAGCTCAGCTGGCTGCCCTAAATATCTATCAATTATGAGTGCGCGGTCAGGAAGACCAGGAGAGTCTAGCCAGGGAGCCCACACTTTTTCGAATTTATGTGGTGCTCCTCTGTGCTGATAAACCAACTTTTCAAGTTTCAAGTATGAGTTTAGTTGCGCTATCCATAGAGATACAGATGGAGGGGCTGGGTTGATCCAGGCAGAGAGAATGAGTTTCCTGGCCTGAAACAACATTCTATGTAGCATAATTTGAGCTGATTCAGTGATGCTGACCCCAGCAAATAACCCCAATATGCAGAACCGGAAGGTTCTTGGTATATGGATATTGAGAAGAGAGTCAATACACAGAACATTTATAACGCGTTTTTTTTCTTGGCGGACCAGAGCTGCAGCCACTAGGATGCACTCTCTGTCTCTCTCTCTCAATATTTATATTTTACACACATACATATATGTGAGAACTGGGACTTTTTATAATGCAAGTCTTTAAAAATGCATATTTATTTGTACCTATAGGCACCTTTTGTACAAACCAGAGGAAGCGGGCAGAGACCCGCAGAACGTGATATAATCTCATAGCTTAGTAGTGTTCTTTCACACCATGTACCAAATGAATATGAGGTGTGTACAGCTGTATACAGCTTCCATCCTCCACATCCTCCTCATGCTCCATGGTTCAACTCATGAAATTGTGTCGTCACTGCTGGAACAAAGCACCCAAGGCAGAGATGCCAAAATACACCCTTCCTACCAACACCAAGAAGGCAGAATATATACTGGCATGAAAATACAATATACGCTGGCATGTTATACACTACACACTGACATACTACACACTATTGTAACAAAGGGACTGGCAGGCACTCAGGCTAAATTGCATAGGGAAACTGGATTCTTACACATGTAGTAGTCACCAGTGAATCCACCCAAACTATGTGCTCAAGACTGGAGAACAAAGTCTATGCAAGTAATCAAGGGATGAGAAAAAAAAAAGTCTGGCACTATAGTTTTAATGCAGCATGAAAAATCCAAATGTAGCTGTTGCAATCACAATCAAGGCATAACAACATGAAATTCAACGTGCGATGAGAGTAGCAGATTGATACATACTCAAAGATGGATGCCGTGATTGGGTGGCGAGGAGACAGCTCTGGGCGCCAGAGGGTGCACGGCCTTAGAAGAAGCCTTGGTATGCAGCTTGCGAAATGGTCGTCAGGCCATGCACCCTCTGGCTCTGTCTCAATTTGCTACTCTCATCGCACATTGAATTTCATGTTGTTATGCCTTGATTGTGATTTCAACAGCTACATTTGGATTTTTCATGCTGCATTAAAACTTTAATGCCAGACTTTTCTTTCTCTCCTCTTGATTATCTGCATAGACTACACACTATACAAAAATGAGAGGCCTGGGACTTTTTATAATGTGAGTTTTAAGAATGTATATTTATTTGTACCTATAGGCATTGTTTTTGTAAAGGCCTGAGGAAGTGGGCAGAGACCTGTGAAATACCTTGTCTTTTTAGTGCTAATAAAATACTTTCCAGTTACAGTAATCTGGTTTCCTCCTTAGTACTACTCCTTCAGGAGAGGTAAGATAATATGCGTACGTATATGTACGCACCAGTGAGGTGGGTGCAGGGTGAGCCAAATGATGGCTCACCCTGTTGCCACTCAAATCCCCGTTGGTGTAAAATACTATCCACCTCTGAGGGAGATATAATTCGGCATACGGTGATCGCCGGAGTCCCGAATTACCCTTACGTGTCCCTCAGAGTATAACATTACTGCAATGGGGCAACTAGTTTCTGCACTTGGCGCTAAGCACCGTGCACCAAAACCACCTGCTTTGAGATAATATACCTCTCCTATTTAAATGTATTTATACTTACACCAGTATACATAGAATACATTGGCACCTCTGAACCAACTTGTTGTTACAGTATCACCTATATATTGAGGCGTTGATTTTTATATTATCTCTAAAAAAAAAAAAAAAGTTTAGGAGTGCAACCATTCAGTTCCTGTTCCCACAGTACCTGGAATAGAAGATGCAGCACCATAAGGCTCCTGGTCTCCCTCTCGATTCCCAGTGATTCTGCACGACACCGGGTAGCAAACGTCCTTGACTTAACAAGGTATGTCTAGTTCTGTGCATGGAGTTGGCAAACATATTTTAATACACAGTTGATATTACTACTTAAATCCTTTTTATTAACTTCTTTCAGTCTCATAAAAAGCAGAATTCAGACTGTCAGAGGGAGGTCTAGGGCTTTGCCATCCATTTGTCACTGTGTGCTTCCTAACAATGACAGAGAATAATTTCCCACAAATCTGTCCAGTACAAATAGCAGACTTTGAATGCCCCCCCCCCCCCCCAAAAAAAAAAAATTATGGTTTTGCATGGAGTTTAGCAGAAATAAGGTTAGGGAGCCGGTTGTGCTGTACCATCTAATTCATAACACTGGTTGTAAAGAATATCATCATAACAGGTAAGATTATTAATGTATATTTTACTATGTAGCCATCTGCCTACAAATAGAATGTCTAACTACATGAGAAAACCCACACCTATTTACCTGTTTCAATCACTATCTTTTACCGGTGAAGGCCAACTCAAGCCCGAAACAGCTGTCTGCATGTTGGAATGATATGGTTCAGTGGAGTTAATAGGCTAAAAGCATATGGCACACCAGCAGCTCTGCATGTATGCTTGGCTTGTCAGGAAAATAAAGAGTGCCATGCATATTCAGTCACTGAAGTGATGCATCATGGGAGATAATTATTGCTCACATAAAACTGATTAGTTGCAAATACCTCCTGTTTCAATAAAGGAAAATGTATATCTTTAAGTATGTGGGTTTTAGATACCTTTTAAAAAGCTTGTACACTGTAAAACAAATATTTCAGAGAAGATATCCTAATTAAAATGAAACAAAAAAAGAAACGCCGCTTACCATGTCCAACAATAAAGGGGTTCCAACATAGCCGGCCTAGAAATTGACCAATAGCTGGAAATTGTTCAATCACTGTGGTGGTCCCCTGCAAACAAAGATTAAATATATTTTACTATTTTCTTCCCATCTATTAGTTTTGTAATATCTCATCTTATTCCATGATGTAAAGAGATAGTCTTTTCATTGTCTGCTATCAGCTACTAAATGGATCAAGTGGAACTGAAGGTGCAAGATAAGCTGGTTTTATGTGACATCACATATTCAGATCTCATAAATATATAGACAGTAGAGGATCTTATTACGGTAAGTAACCATTGCATTGTACATTCAAAAAATGGGTTTCTAATCACTGCAAGCCAATAGCTTGCTCATAACGAAAAACAGGCTTTTTTTATTATTATTTTTAGTTATATTTATTTTGTTTTATATTTATATATTTCTTTCATTATTTAAGACAGCATAGAGTCTTACTTCCCTTTATCTGATCTGCAGGTTGATATTTACCAGAATGGGTAATGGCAAATGAAATCACAGGATCCCTTATATACTAATGCAATGTGATTTTGCATGCTGCATTTTTTCTTTATTTTTTCCTTGTATTCCTAGCATCCAGTAAAAATCGCATCAAAATCGCCTTAAGACAGTAGACATGCTAACCTTTAGCCACTTCGCATCCAGACCTTGTTTTCAACTTATTGATCAGAGCAGTTTTGACAGTTTAGCTATGTCCCTATTTAATCAGAAATAACTTTATCCCTACTTATTACGACACAGAAATGAAATATATATTGCTTTTTTCAAGACAAACTAGGCTTTCATTGTATGCCATTCTTTTCCCTCAAACAATTTTGTTTTCTATGAATTTTAATGGGAAAACAAAGAAAAAAATAGAAAAAACATGTATTTCTCAGTTTTACCAATTCCAGTTTAAAAATAAAAAGTGCTACTGTAGATAAAAAACACAAATGTTGTTTGGCTATTCTTACCGCTTATCACAAAACTTAGATTATGCTCCTGTCACAAGTTATGGTGAAGATATTTGATTCTGAAATAATGCTACAGAGTGTGTTTTTCACTATGAAATGAGAAAATACAAGTATTTTTAATAGTAAAAATCAATCTCATTAGCTCAGGAAACTTATATTCCCATTCACCAATTAGTCCTTCATCAGATAGTGCCAGAAATGTGCACAGGAGCAAGCCCAATCCTGCACAGCACTGCTTCTGGGCAGGTCAGTAGATCTACTGACCTGTGGCTTAGATGAAGTCCCAGAGGACGTATATTTACTGACCTGTGGACGAAGTAGTTAAAGAAAAACATTTCTCTGTTACCGCTCATACAAATCCTACAATAAATCTGTAGTGTCTACTTCCTGCTTTCATGGAAGCAGACATATTGTTGACATTCTGTGTTTACCAATTAGCTGCTCTGCTGTGGCCATCATCTACTTCATTCCCAGTTGACACCACAGACTCACTATAACGCCCCTTGGTGTCAGAAAGCCAGGATGTAAAGCAAATAGCCCATACGGGGTCACAGACAGCAGTAACAATAATTAATAAACAATATCACAGGTCCTTACCCCTCCCACAATAACAAACACTGAAAAAAATGGATGAATCAACATAGGCAAAATAAAGAGAGGAACAACAAATATAAAGAATGGCAGAGGAGTTTCCAGATCTGGCTAACAAAAAACTGTAATTTCATGTTTGAGGAGGATCTTCAGAAGCACAAGGCAACACATCTGCTTTTTTGTTAAGATTTTTTTGTAATTTTTCATGCATGTACCAAACACTGTATATACTCTCATATAATCCAAATTTTTAAGACCAAAAAAAAAAAAAAAAAAGAAGTGTCAAAAGGAGAGTTGGTTGGTTGGTTCTGTCAGCTTATATGTGAGTCGTGTGTGTGTGTGGGGGAAGGGGGGTGGTGAGGATAGAAACCTCTCCTCGTTCCTGGCAGCGTCTCCCGTGCAGCTCTCCTAGACGTCCAGGTTTCACTTTCTTCTCATCCCGGGGAGCCACTTGCCGTTTCAGTTGCAGTACCGTATTCGGCCAATAGATGTCAGCATCAGATGTATACTCACTGCATCACATGCACCACACTCTGCATGGGGGAGTACTGAAGAGACATGGGGGGGGGCGTCATCTTATTCACAGGTCACACATTTTTTTTTCAGGAGCAAAAATTGGACGTTCGGCCTACACATGGAATGGCTTATATTTGAGTATACACGGCAGTTATTCAAACAAAAAAGTATATTTCAACAGATACAATACAATAATAACCGTTTTGCTTTAAAAGCTTGCTGAAGCTTGTGTTGTAGTACTACAGTATAATCCCTTTATAGTAAACTCCAAGTGACCAGGAAAAGTGGTTTACTATATTAATAGTTTTCTATATTACAAATTGTCATACTCAGGCATATTAGGTATACTATAGTAATGTATCTTAATTCAGTCAATAATTGGGAGTTTTTTTATTTTCAATGCTTCAGCACAAGGCAGATCAAAATACACAGTGCTCAATATGTAGTAATTTGCAAGCAATAGTCACGCAAAAGCTTGTACAGGAAACATAGACCTCACCAGTTAATGCTGGTACAGTATTTTTAGTGTGCTCCTCTGTCCACATTTCTGCGCAAGTTGGATGATACTGTGGTATTGCAGCCATGGACAAGCAAGTCACAGGCGACAGGCAATACCCTCAGTAATCAGGCAGCAGATTACAGGAAGCATAAATCTCACCAGCTGGTGCTTTTGAGTTGATCACTGAAAGCCTACAGTAGTGAGCAGATAGCAAGCAGACTACAAGTGGCTGTCAGCCCACCCACCGACCACAGCTCATGGCTCTCAGACTAATGCAATATGTGAGCCCCTGATGAGTCCGGACGTGAGGACGAAACGTGCGTAGGGCGGAGCAGAGCAAGAGCGTCAAGGCGTACACGCGGAAGTTAGCTGACCGGCCGGTCGGGAGTGAGCAGTACCCTGCGGCGAGAGGGAGGATCAGGAGCGGCATCAACGCGGACATCCTCTACACACTACAGGCGAATGGGCATTGGCTAAGGAAACTGTGATATGCGATTTTAAACACCGGGACGCGTAAGTGCAATTGTAGATGCGCCCGGAATGTTTATGTGACAGGATTACGCTATGTTATGTTTTATGTTTTTTATGGAGCTGATTTTATGGAATTAAATGAAGATTTATGACGAATTGAGATGATGTTATTGACTGGCAGTGGGCCAAAAGTGAAACTTCCACCTGCAATCTGAGGTGGGCTGCATCTGGTGAGCGTTTTGGCATATACCAGTTGGGGATTTTCACGGAATGAGCACTGAATGAGAGCACTATACACGGATGTGAAGTGTCACCCTGGTGGAGCTTGCATGCAAATTTAGAGACTTGTTTATTGGTATAGAACGGTATCACCCTATGTGAAGTTTTCATTGCAGGTTTGAAGGCACATATCTGAGGAGCGCAGCAGTGATTATACATGTAAATTTTTCCTGAACTGAACTTTCTGCAGCGATCCCATATATTGGTGCAATTAGGTGTATTTGAATTGTGGCGCAGTATTTTAATTTTATTAATATGTGTACGCCCACACACTTTCCACTACAGTTGGATACAGAATACCGCAGGGGCCAAAAAAAAAAAAAATAGGTTTACTATGGCAGAAGTTCTATTATATCCTGGTTTACTATAATAGGTGTTACTCCCATATACTAATAATGGTGCTTGACTTGGACGTAGACATTGGTTTATTATACTCGATTGTTTTTTATATCAGAGTTTACTATAACGAGATTATACTGTATTACTAAAATGAACACAAATCACAATGCAGTGGGGAAAGCGATAAATACAGTAAAGTATAGCAGATCACCAATGAAAATGTTTGTGTGTATAACTTTTTTTTCAGTGTTTATTGTGATAGCCTGCTCTTTTCTACCTGCTACCACGATTTATAGCTACATCATAAGCTTTTTAAGTAAGTGCTGGACAGGGATAATGCACATGTAAAAAACCTGCTAACCATCTCCTGCTGTTGCAATAAACATAACATCTTTGTTTTATATGCACAGCTCACTCTAGACTTGCTGGGGCCATGTATAGAGACAGTCCGTTGAGAGCCAACCTAATAACTGTACCAAAGCAGCTACGCGAATCACAAAATGGCATAGGCTCCTCATTATAGCTAGTGATAAATCATGGTTATTGCCCTGCTGCTGCAGTTATTGCTAGCAGGCCAGAGATGCTGTTGTTTACTATTGCTATTAACAAGCCACATTAATCTTAAATACATGGACCTGCTTCTTGCCAGCAATTTGACCCACCAAGAGACAACAAGATTGGAACTAATTGGGTTGGCAAGGATTAAGAGATCTTTTGTCTGTGAGGTAAAAAATGTGGTTTGAGTTTGTGGTTTTGAGTAAATGTACTGTCATTCCAAGGCTGGATCATCAACATCATATGCCTCTTTGTCAGATACAAAAGCATAAAGCACATTTGTAAAGTTAAAAGGCGGAATAGATACACATGATGCTTAAATTTAACATTTCCCCCTGGATAAACTTGTGAAGAAAACATGACTGAAATGTTGTGCAAACGCTTAGAGCACAAGTTTCTGATACAGAAAACTCTTATTAAAAAAATGGAAGTACCTCATGACATGAGGGGCTGCACAGTAAAATAATATATCTGATATATTTACCACATTCATGTTAAACCACTGGAATGAAAGGCAAAACCTCCCTGACAATAAATCATGAATAAGGAAACATATTACTGTGTCTTTTAATCCTTATTTGCTGCTTCAATAAGGAAACATACCCAGGTCAACACCACAAGTCTGCAGACTGATGTGAGACTGAAGGTTTGATGAAACCTGGCCTGTGAGTTAATACTCTCCCAATATTTAAAGCTAATTTCTTTCAATAAGTTACTTACCATATGTTTCAATGATTCATAAATCTGCAGAAGGAACTCCTGTAATTTCGGCAAGTGAAGGCAGACATCTTGCTGGGTTTCCAAAGCAGTTGTATTGCACCACTCAACAGCTTTACTAAGCCAATGCTCAATGTCTGTGTCTGACACTGCTGTGGCACTGGCCATTACCAGGCAGATACTATTCTCATTTCACTGTATGCCAAGAAAACCTGAAATTATAAGCAAGAGTATCAGTGTCACAAAGCAGATAAAGAAGTAATTGGAAATACGCTCACAAATACAAATGGCGTCACCTATAACTAAATCCATTTTTGCGGCAGGTGAATTTATGGTCATATACAGGATCTTCTAAAAAAATTAGCATATTGTGATAAAGTTCAT
Organism: Hyperolius riggenbachi; assembly: GCF_040937935.1. Classification (NCBI taxonomy): domain Eukaryota; kingdom Metazoa; phylum Chordata; class Amphibia; order Anura; family Hyperoliidae; genus Hyperolius; species Hyperolius riggenbachi. Next base: position 432,344,879 of record NC_090646.1, read on the forward strand.
TATTTTCTGTAATGTACTGATAAACAGACTTTCATATATTTTAGATTCAAATACACACAACTGAAGTAGTTCAAGCCTTTTATTGTTTTAATATTGATGATTTTGGCATACAGCTCATGAAAACCCAAAAATTCCTATCTCAAAAAATTAGCACATTTCATCCGACCAATAAAAGAAAAGTATTTTTAAAACAAAAAAAAGTCAACCTTCAAATAATTATGTTCAGTTATGCACTCAATACTTGGTCGGGAATCCGGTTGCAGAAATGACTGCTTCAATGCGGCGTGGCATGGAGGCAATCAGCCTGTGGCACTGCTCAGGTGTTATGGAGGCCCAGGATGCTTCGATAGCGGCCTTAAGCTCATCCAGAGTGTTGGGTCTTGCGTCTCTCAACTTTCTCTTCACAATATCCCACAGATTCTCTATGAGGTTCAGGTCAGGAGAGTTGGCCGGCCAATTGAGCACAGTAATACCATAGTCAGTAAACCATTTACCAGTGGTTTTGGCACTGTGAGCAGGACGCAGGTCGTGCTGAATAATGAAATCTTCATCTCCATAAAGCTTTTCAGCAGATGGAAGCATGAACCCACTTTTGAACCAGAAACAGCAGCAGAAGCGCCTGACCTGGGCTACAGAGAAGCAGCACTGGACTGTTGCTCAGTGGTCCAAAGTACTTTTTTCGGATGAAAGCACTTTTACATGTAATTCAGAAATCAAGGTGCCAGAGTCTGGAGGAAGACTGGGGAAAAGGAAAAGCTTTATGGAGATGAAGATTTCATTTTTCAGCACGACCTGGCACCTGCTCACAGTGCCAAAACCACTGGTAAATGGTTTACTGACCATGGTATTACTGTGCTCAATTGGCCTGCCAACTCTCCTGACCTGAACCCCATAGAGAATCTGTGGGATATTGTGAAAAGAAAGTTGAGAGACGCAAGACCCTACACTCTGGATGAGCTTAAGGCCGCTATCGAAGCATCCTGGGCCTCCATAACACCTGAGCAGTGCCACAGGCTGATTGCCTCTAAGCCACGCCGCATTGAAGCAGTCATTTCTGCAAAAGGATTCCTGAACAAGTATTGAGTGCATAACTGAACATAATTATTTGAAGGTTGACTTTTTTTGTTTTAAAAACACTTTTTTTTTATTGGTCGGATGAAATATGCTAATTTTTTGAGATAGGAAATTTGGGTTTTCATGATCTATATGCCAAAATCATCAATATTAAAACAATAAAAGGCTTGAACTACTTCAGTTGTGTGTAATGAATCTAAAATACATGAAAGTCTAATGTTTATCAGTACATTACAGAAAATAATGAACTTTATCAAAATATGCTAATTTTTTTAGAAGATCCTGTATTTATCATTATAAACATAAACAAGTAATTGCAGCAGAGAGCCGTCTACTCCTATCCAACTGGCAGAGAGCTGTCTACTACCATCCAACTGACAGAGAGCTGCGTACTAATATTAAACTGACATAGCCGTCTACCATCCAACTAACAGAGACCTGTCTACTACTATCCAATGAACACAGAGTTGTCTACTGCTATACAACTACACAGAGAGCTGTCTAGTACTATCAAACAAACATAGCTGTCTACTACTACTCAACTGACAGAGAGCTGTCTCGTACTGTCCAACTGACATAGCCGACTACTACAATCCAACTGACAGAAAGCTATCTAATGCTATCCAACTGACAGAGAGCTATCTACTACTATCTAATTGCCAGAGAGCTTTCTACTACCATCCAACTGACAGAGAGCTGTCTACTTCTATCCAACTGGCATAGCTGTCTACCATCCGACAGGGACCTGTCTACTACTATCCAACTGACAGAGAGCCGTCTACTAACATTCCAACTGACATAGAGCTATCTACTGCTATCCAACTGACATAGCTGTCTACCATCCAACTGACAGAAAGCTGTCTACTGCTATCCAACTGACATAGCTGTCTACCATCCAACTGACAGAGAGCTGTCTACCACTATCCAGCTGACAGAGAGCTGTCTACTACTATCCAGCTTACACAGCTGTCTAAAATTCAACTGACAGAGAGCTGTCTACTGCTATCCAACTGACATAGCTGTCTACCATCCAACTGAGAAATAGCTGTCTACTGCTATCCAACTGACAGAGAACTGTCTACTACTATCCAACTGACAGAGACAGTATAGGAGGAGGATAAGGGGGCAAGCCAATGACAGCCAGGTGCTTACCAAAATTAGCAAGGTGGTGCACCCAGCTAAAAAGGCCTGGGGAGAACACTAGAGGGGGGGAAGCAGGGTGAGTTTGTGCTGTATGTGTACAGATGCTGCTGCAAAATGTGTCCAGTAATAAAGTCTACAGTAATTGCCTGGCTTGGGGCCTGTTTCCATGTAGTCGGCTGTCAGAGGTTTTTACATGCAAAAAACGCTTTGGAACGGACTGCTCATGTAAAATGGGCCATTTCTATACAATGCCATTTTTCAAGCATGGGAATACAACTGACTGCAGGTTGTTTTTTCCCGAACATCATATGAATTACATTGCACAGCTGCAGAAGAAACTAACATTACAAGTGTACGAAAGCGCATGGTATCTGGGAAGCCACACGTAAAAGGTTTTACCCAGAGTCACACACTTGCAAGCAGAAATGGATCTAAAAGATAGATACTGTATACAGTATACAGGTCAGCCTATGTGTGATTTTAGAATGTCTTTGTAATGTAAACAATGTTTACCATATGTCACCATAGATAATCACCTCTGCACCCCGATTTCCACCCACAGTTCTACAAACAGAGGCAAATTGTGAACGTGCCTGTGCAGAAGAGTACACATTGGAAGCATTCCCATAACTGTAGTTTCCTCTCCCAGATACGGCAGCAGTCCTTACATCTCCCCTGTCACTTCAAACTCCCTGAGAAAACTCCAAGGCTCATCTTCATGTGACCACAGTGACGTTTGTAGGTCTCACGGGGAGTTCAAAGCTGCAGGGGAGGCGTAAGGATTGCTGCCAGAGCTGAGAGGTAGCTATGGTTACAAGCACACTTCTAATGCGTGCTCTGCAGAGGGGGCCTGCACATAACCTGAATGCTCATCATTAATATATGGCAGTGTTTCTCAAACCTGTCCTCTGTTATAATTTAAGTATTATATGATTGAAGTCGTAGGCCACAGTTACCTGAACTGAGTTTAGTTAAAAGACTTGATGTGCAAAGTCTCCCTTCAAACAGCATTTCTAGAAACACTGGAACATGGGTGTTTGTGCCTTACACAGAACCAACCAAGGTTAAAGAGTTTATCTACCCGATGCACAGACAGATAGGCAGTCTTGTTCTGTAAACATCAGTTATGTTTCAGAACAAGATGACCGGTGCCTGGAACATGGGACTTTCCAGGCCATGCGCAGTAACAACTATGCGTGTCATGATACCATGAGGGTCTGAGCCAATTGTAGGCTTAGGGGTATGGCTCAGATGATGTCACATTTAACTCTTTAGTGACCAGTATTAAAGCAGGTGATCGGCTGCAGAGAGTCACTCTTCTGTTTCCTGTGACGGCTGGCTTCAACTCTTTACTTTTATTTATGTCTTGTCATCTTATCTAACTGTATGCTGTATATACGCAGTCTAGATGCAACTTAGTATAGATAGACAGAAGATAAAGACTGGTTATCATTCACCAGGAATGTAGCCAAGAGCTATAACGCAAAGGACTTACTACAGAACCATCTGCTTTGCTAAGATGTAACCACATGTACTGTATATCTGTTGACTGAATAAACTCCTAAACTTTGAGGACGCCTAAGAAGTTCTATCTCCTATGCTGTTGCTGTGATGAGAGTCGAGTTCTCACACTTCCTGTGAGTTGCAACTCTAAGGAGTTGCTGGTGCAGGAACAAAGGTGTAGTGTTGTTGCCAATAGCAACCAACGAATAAATTCTTACATCCTCGTAACTCCACAATGGTGCATGTTTTGCAGGCAACCACCCCTATGCACAGGTGGGATCATTAGTGTCTCAGCTACATGGAGTCCACGTAGCTGAGACACTAATAACCCCACCTGTGCATAGGTGAGGTTGCCTGCAAAACGTGCACAGTTGGGGAGTCACAAGGACAGGTTTGAGAAACACGGACGTACGGATAAGCAACACACACACACACACACTTCTGACTCATGTGTTTGGTGTTTAAAAGTTGGCTTTAGGGATGATCAATGAGATGCAGGATTATTAAAATGTCTACTGCAAATGTATGGGACCAATCGAATTCAGCAAATTTTTTATTGAAAATGTACATAATCCAGCAACATCTCTGAACAATTTGCATTTCATTGAGCATCCCTAGTTGGCTTATTCACGGTAATATACAGGACTAAATCCTCACGCTTTACTTGATTTCATTTAATATGGGATAATTGCTGTTCATTTGATTACTTTTCAGGAAGCATGAAGCGCTTTCTCATTGAACTGTAAGGGTACCAATACATTTGTTAGTGGCTGTCCCTGCAATAACCATGGAGCCAGTACTGTGTTGGGTTGCTCACTCGAAAAGAACTAAAAAGTCAAATGTGTATTGCCTTTCAAGAGATCAAAAGAAAAACTTTCTAAATTGTATGCCCCCAAAGTGGGGGAAAAATATATGTGCATCTGATGGATAGAATATACGGGAAGGCTAGTGCCAGCCCCCCTTCCCAATTGTCTTCCGTCCCCCACTAAGTTAAAAGTGATCTTACCATGGGCCCTGCACAGTATGGCGACAGCGAATCATACTCGTGTCTGGCCAGTGCACTCCTTGCTGTCTGTAACATATCTGTTCATCCTTGCTGGCGCCCATTCCATGAGCTGGCGGCATACGCACATGCCACCACTGGGTCACAGAACGGGCGCCAACAAGGATGAAGAGGGAAGTCACAGACAGGAAGGAGTGCCTCATCTGGACATGCGAGTGCCAACCGTTGGGCCTGTGGTGGGGCCAGAAGACAGCTTGGGGGGGGGGGGGGGCGACCCGACACACCACGTGGGAGACCTAACAGCCAGGGGGAGTGGAGAACGCATGATAGACCGGGAGGTAGACCTGAGACCAGCCCTAAATTTTCAGAAGCCACTGATGCACCCTCAAGATACACATGGTTTAGAATAATTTTTTTCTGGGTTTCCCCCCTCTAAACCTAGGGGCATCTTATGGTGGGAATACACCATGCATTTTTCCAGCAGATAGATGGTTCGATAATTTCAGACATGCCTGATCTCACATTCGATCGTTTTACCGCTCTATTTCTCATAGAAGTGAATAGAAAAAGATAAGAAAAACGAGCAGAAGTTAAGAGAATCGAGTGGAGAATCGAGCGGCAAAAATCGATTGAGTGGAGAATCGAGCGGAAAAAAAGCATTGTGTATTCCCAGCATTATGGAGCAAAAAATATGATAATTTACTTAATGTGGGCCTGTCAAAAGATTTCAAACAACCCTTGGAACCAACAACTTGTCTCTTAGGTAATAGGTATTTTCTATATAAAGCCAACATCTTCCATGGCGCTGTACATGGTATAAGGTTAAGCAGGCAATCTTTTCATCTAATCATGTATTTTAATAAGCAGGCTACTGTCTGCAGTTAGAAACGCACTCACATCAGACTGGCTGTTTGTAGATGTTCCTAACGTGCATAAGTGAATCATCCTATATATTAAACCTCCTGTCCCTGCGTCCTCCTCTGTCTCTGTGTCTGTGCATGTGCGGTATGTGGATGGACTTCGGACAGTGGGGGGGGGGGGGACGTGCGAGTCCACATATACATGCGGGTAATGGCTGTGTGCGTGTTGGGGGGGGGGGGGGGGGGGGGGGAGTCGCATCCTAGGCCTTGCGCCTGTCTTTCAATGGACGGGCCTTTCTACTACTAATATATACAGTAGTTCAAGCAACTTTTTAATGCCCATAGAGGGTGCCCCAAAAAGCACATTCAGGATACATTCACAGTGATTCGGTACGTTGCGTTGCAGCATAATGGCGGCTTTATAATGTGGCTTGCTGCCCTGCAATGTACCACCTGTTCACACTGCGGCAGATGCAATGATGCAAAAGTGTGCATTAACAGTAAGGGCCCATTTCCACTAGAGTGAATCTGCATGCGTTTCTGCATGCCGATTTGCATAACCAATATAAATCAATGGGCCTGTTTCCAATTGTCAGAAATTCTTTGCTGTGGACTGTGCAGAAAAAATCTGCACAGCAGAGCCATCCTGTTTTTCTGTTTCGTTGTTGCTGTTACAGGAGACGTTACGCTGCGCAACTCCCACTGTGAACCTAGCCTGAGTCTAGGATAAATGGATCCAAAAAGCATAAACACAGTGTTAACACGTACAAGGACAAATTACATTTGTCAATCTCAAGTAAACATTTTTCAATCTCAAGTAGTGACAAATAGCGGCAAACACTTCTCTCTGACACACTGCTTGGGGTCTGGTGTGATGAAAGATACTGCAACCTATAAGATTTAGCAACTTGCTGTACAGACTATGCAGAACTGCGCATGCGCACCATCTTTCACTTATCCCTGCTGTAAGAATTTGCAACCGCCGGTGTTTATTTCCCTCGGGGGAGTATTAGTCGTTCACCAAGGGGGTGGGGTTATTAGTTGTCCAGGGATGGGGGGGTTAGAAGTTCTCTCTGGAGGGGGGTTATTAGTTGCCCACCAGACAGTGATATTAGTTCCCTCCAAGGGGGGGGGGGGGTATTACTTGCCCGCCAGAGGAGGGTTCTGTGAGGATAGGGTTAGGTTGGGTTGCATTTTCTGAAGTGAATACATTTAACTCAATGGTTGGGTTGCACTTTCTGATAGGTATACTTACATAGCTCCCTACTGTGCCTCTTTTGGAGAGACAGTCCCTCTTCCCTCCTCATTTGCCCCTCTTTCAGTACTGATGTACAGATCTGTGTTCATATATGTATTTTTCTACTAAAGAAATTGATTTAATTGCCTCTAAACTATATTACCATCACTTAAAAAAAAAACAAAAGTTTGCTTTCTTAAAACAGAAAGAATTTGCGGTGTTACAAGCCCTACTGCATAGAGCCAAATTAATCCATGCCATACACTGATGAGGATCAAACAATCCGAAACAGCCTGTATGCATGTTGGATTATTATGGCTCTGTACAAATTAACAAGCTGACACATCATTGCATTCCAGCGGTTCTGGAGGTGTGTTTATCTCCTAAGGGTACAATGGTTAATTTGCATATATTCAGCAGTGGTGCCTGGGAGACATCTCAAGCTCACGCCAACCTGAATTATCTCAAATTCTTTCTGTTTTAAGAAAGCAAACTTTTGTTTTTCTTAACATTTTAGTAAGGGGGCTTTTAGGACCACTGTAGTCCCTTACACACTCCAATGAGTTCTGGGTCACTATGAGCTTGCTGGTTAGTCTGTAACCATCTTAAATTTATATATTTATTATTTTCCTTTGTTAATGTGAAGGAAATTAACCAGGATAGAAAGGACCAGTGTGGTTTGAATCATAAAACAACAAGTTTTTCTTAAGAAATCTTTATGGTATGTGTTGCTAGGGGTGTGTCAGGGGCGTGATTAGGGGTGTGGCTTAACAACTTAAGCACTTTGGACGTAGCTAATCGTCCAAAAGGCTACTGCTGCACGCTCCCATGGACGACCGCGTGCGATCCTGTGCCGCCACCCGTTAGCCCGGAGATCAATGAATGGGAACACAGTTCGGTACTTATCCGTTAGCCGGGCGCATCCGGCAGGTGGCGACAAAACTCCACCAGAGTTACATCTTTCCCTACTATCCATGTCGGCCTGGAGGGGGAATAGTAATTAGCGCCACCTGCCGGATGCGCCCGGCTAACGGATAAGTACCCACAGTTCTTCTATGAGAAGCCGCGATCTTTCTAAAGTAAAAAAAAAGCTTCACGCCCTCCCTTTATTTAGGGCTAGTTCACACTTGCTTTAAAAAGGTATCCGTAGCTACGTTTTTTGTCCCGGACAAAAAACTGAGCTACGGATACCAATGTTAAAAATAGGAACAGTACACACTCGATAAAAACGTATCCGCGTGCGATCCGCAGAATATACGTTTTTAAACCCGGAACGCAGAGTCCGGACTTGCAGCATTTTTCACTGACCCGTATACACGTACGGGTGGTGAAAATCAATGGAGAAACGGGCCTCCCTCTTCACTGACATTTTGGGACACTGGAAACGGATCAGTTTCCAGTGTCCCTTGGTGAAGGATGGGGCCGCCATGCTGGAGGGGGTAGCAGCCAGGACGGGGGGCTGCGGGGAAAGCGGCGGCCAGTGGGGTCACACCCCCCCCTTGCTCACCTGGGTGCCCCCCGTCCCCGCTCCCCCTCGCCCATAATGTAATAAATTGTACCTAAGGAGGAAGTTCGGCGAGCCGGGCACTTCCGCCCACACCGCTTGAGTCAATTCCTGCTATGCCGCCCACTGAAATACAGAGGGCGGCATTGCAGGAAGTGACTCGAGCGGTGTGGGCGGAAGTGCCCGGCTCGCCGAACTTCCTCCTTAGGTACAATTTATTACATTATGTGCGAGCTGGAGGGGGAGCGGGGACAGGGGGGTACCCAGGTGAGCAAGGGGGGGTGTGACCCCCTGGCCGCCGCTTTCCCCGCAGCCCTCCGTCCTGGCTGCTACCCCCTCTAGCAAAAAAAAAAACAAAAAAACATGCAAACGGATCCAGAACGTGTGCTGCAAAAAAGGCAGCACGGATCCGTTTGCGTTCCGGTTTTTGAAAATCAGAGCCCGGACCGCGGATGCGTCCCGCACCCGGAGCTAGTGTGGCCCTAGCCTTACTGTAGGACGAAAAAAATTAAAAATGCCATCTCGTGGCCAAATAGTAAAACTACATCTACATACATTTTCTTTAAATATACATATTCAATTACATTTATAATTAACTGTTTACCTCCCACACCTTAAAAAAATAAAAATACCTACAATTTAAAAAGAAAACAAACAAAAAAAAAACAACAACATAAATAGTTACCTAAGGGTCTGAACTGTTTTAACATGCATGTCAAGAGGGTATATTACTATTATTTTTTAAATTATAAGCTTATAAATAGTGATGGACGCAAAACTAAAAAAATACACCTTTATTTCCAATTAAAATATTGGCGCCATACATTGTGATAGGGCCATAATTTAAATAAGCAATAACCCGGTCAATGAACAAATAAAATATGTGGGGTTTAACCTCCTGGACAATAATCCCGAGCTGAGCTCGGGGTATATCACGCAGGAGGATTTCTCAGGCCCCGGTGGGCCGATTTGCATAATTTTCTTTTTGTTAAACGCAGCTAGCACTTTGCTAGCTGCGTGTAACTTCCGATCGCCGCCGATCGCCTGGCACTGATTGGCCAGGCTGCGCAGCCCCCCCCCCCCCCCCGGACCACCTGCGCAGCCTGGCCAATCAGTGCCAGGCAGCGCTGAGGGGTGGATCGGGACTCCTTCTGACGTCACGACGTCCATGACGTCGGTCATCCCGCCCCGTCGTAATGGCGACCGGGGAAGCCCAGCAGGAAATCCCGTTCTGAACGGGATTTCCTGCTTACTCTGATCGCCGAAGGCGATCGGAGTGTGTGTGGGGGGATGCCACTGCGCAGCGGCTATCATGTAGCGAGCCCAGGGCTCGCTACATGATTTAAAAAAATAAAAAATTTTTAAAAAAGTGCTGCGCCCCCTCCTGGGCGATGCAATTGTATCGCCCAGAGGGTTAACTATGGTAGCATGTATTATTTCGGTACTTATCCGTTAGCCGGGTGCATCCGGCAGGTGGCGACAAAACTCCACCAGAGTTACATCTTTCCCTACTATCCATGTCGGCCTGGAGGGGGAATAGTAATTAGCACCACCTGCCGGATGCGCCCAGCTAACGGATAAGTACCATTATTTTAAAGTTATAGTGGCCAAAAACTGAGAAATAATGAATGTTTACGTTTTTTTCTTAATATTCACATTAAAATGAATTTAGAAAAAAAATAATTCTTAGCAAAATGTACCACCCAAAGAAAGCCTAATTGGTGGCGGAAAAAAAAAAAGATATAGATCAATTAAATGTGATAAGTAATGATAAAGTCATTGGCGAATGAATGGGAAGTGAAAATTGCTCAGATGCATAAGGTGAGAAACGACTAAAGGCTGAACTGTTTAAGGACCACAGGCTTTACCCGACCCCCCCCCCCCCCCCCCCCGCCCCACTAGTGACCAGGCTATTTTTATACAAATTAGTCCACGGCAGCTTTAACTCACTGCAGGGCCATACAACTCAGCACACAAGTGATCCCCCCCCCCCCCTTTTTTGCCCACCAACACAGCTTTCTGTTGGTGGGCTCTGCTGCCCTGTTTGTTTTTTATTTATTTATTTTTTAATCCCCAGCACACCACCGCGATCGGCTGTCCTAGGCATCAGCCTATAACAGCCGATCGCTCCTGAGCATCCCAGGGGGCAGCCATGTCACACGGCTGTCCCCAGTATAGCACTGCCATAGATCGCAGCGCTGTACATTGTAAATAGACGGCAGTCTAACAGTCTACTAGCGGCGATTTCCTGCAAAACCCTGCCTTGAGACTTCACGCCAATTGGTGTTGATCGGTCCTGGGGCTGCAGCCGCGTCCACACCAATTGGCGTGGAGCAGTCAGCAAGTGGTTAAGTGTCACTCTTTCTTATTTTAAAAAGTTGGGAGGTATGCACTTATAAATTAACTGGACCTAAGGATGTTTAAAAACGGGCGCTAAGCTTCTCCCCTCCTGCTGCCACCGGTTAGGGCACATGCGCGCATACAGCAGCACCAGGTACCCGTGCACACACGCCCACCCCCTGCTCTCCCAAGTTAACCCGCGTGTCGCACATGTGCAATACGCTGACCGCACGGACACAGGGTCAGTGGCCGCAGCAACACAGGGATTTTATAGTATAGGAAGCAACTGGTTGCACAATCTTATAAAGTTGCACAAAGTTTCATCCCAATGGCACAGTGATGGCTGCTAAAAGGTGGCTGTTACTGCTACTGGGATAGTGGCTGCTGGTGACAGTGGCACCTGCGGGTAAGTGGTTATTACTTCTGCTGCTGACATACTGCTGGCTGAGTGATTATCAGTGGCGGCTGCTAAATTGCTGCTGCTGGCATAGTGGCAGCAGCAAATTGGTGCCTGCTTCTGGCACAGTGGTGGCAGCTGCTATAATGCCCTCTCACTCCCTTCACTCACCATGCGTCTGTTTTGCCTCCGCTCTCACTCTTCCTCACCCTCCCCGAGAGATACTCCTGCCGCCACCATAATCCGTAGTTACTTTGGGACTTCGAGAAAATGGCCGCCGGAGTCCGCATTTGCAGACATATATCACAGTGTACATACAAAAATATGTGCACAAATATGGACTCCGGCAGGCATTCTTCTGGAGTTCAATTTGTGATTGTTGTGGAGAGCGGAGAGGGATGGAGCTAGTTGCGGTCCCCGTGTTGGAATTCCCTGATACGTCACTATAGCGTTACACAATTCATAAGAGGAAAGTAAAAGTTTCTTGTAATTTTCACCAAGATTCCTTTCTGGTTTTTATCTTTATTTGTGAAATTGAATTGTATTGTATGGCATAAACAGCAAATGACAACTCAGGCCAAATGGTTGTCAGTTTTGTCTTCATGCAAATTGCATTTGAGCTTTTCCATAATTGTACAATATGCTTTGTCTGAAACAAAGCAATTCATATACATTTTGTTCAGGATGTGAAGGTTGCTCATACCATTGCGTGGATGAATAAATGTTTGCTTTTGATAAGACAAAGAAAAACGTGAAAAAGGTTTAGTTTTGATCTAATTTACAAATGAAGTATGTAGTCAGTCTACTGTAGCTTCTATCAAGTGTCAAATGAGATTTTTTTCATGGCAGACTCCACTGGAAACGTCTACACTTTATTTTGCTCTTCTTCTTTTTTCTCAGACTGGTCAATTATGTTGTATTGTACTAGAGTGACCAGATTTTTGTCGGGTCAACCTGGGACGGGGGGGGGGGGGGGGCGAAAAATGGGGGGATGCGGTGCGCATAGCGCGCCGCACAACTGGGGGCTGCGGTGAAAAATGGGCGTGGCCATGACATTATATGGGCAGAGCTGACATAATGATGTAACAGCGAGGCATAAGAAAGCAGTGTTTACGCCATGATGTGGTCAAACGAGGTTACGCATGATGGGTTGCACACCCATGATGCGAGACCTCGTTTGACCACATTATGGCATAAACACTGCTTTCTTATGCCTCGCTGTTACATCATGTGTGATGCTATATAATATTATACCGTAACCCCAAAGCAGCAAACATAGCCAACTATGACCATTAAATAATAAATGCAGCAACAGTTACTCCAGACACCAGAAAATAAATGCAATGTGGGCAAAATTTCAGCACAAAATAAATGCAATGGGCAACATGTCAGCACAAAATAAACGCAATGGACAACATGTCTGCATAAAAATAAACGCAATGGACAATACGTCAGCACAAAATAAACGCATTGTGGGCAACATGTCAGCACAAAATAAACGCAATGTGAGCAACATGTCAGTACAAAATAAACGCATTGTGGGCAACATGTCAGTACAAAATAAACGCAATTTGGGCAACATAACACTTGGGGGAAAAAAGCATTTACTCACCTGGCAGAAGTCTCTTCTCGCTCCTGGCCGGCCTCTGGCGCGCTGCTCCTGGGACCGTCTTGCTCTTCCTGCAATCTCCTGCGCTGACAGGCAGAGCAGGGCTACGGCAAGATGGCGCCCGAAGCCCTGTACTGGAGACACAAATAGTCTCCAGTACAGGGCTTTGGCAGCCATCTTCCCGTAGCCCTGCTCGCCTGCCGGTGTCTGAACACCGGAAGACTATGCAGGCTGGAACGGGGCTGCGGGCAATGAACTGGCATGGCGTTTATAGTTCATGCATATACAGTGGCCAGAGTCCCGAGGCCGGGACGTCCCGCTGCTAAAAGCGGGACGTTTCCCGGGACCTCATGCAGCCTGGGACAGGGGACCCCGAATCCAGGACCTGTCCCGGGTAATCCGGGATGTCTGGTCACTCTAATTATACTGTAAATATATTGCAGCAGTGATCCTTGGTCGCGCTTTCGCAGCCGGGAGCATTTTGTGCCTGCGCAGTTACAAGCCTCAGGCCTGGAACCCACTAGCAGTACATTACTGAGCAGTTGTAATTTGAAAAGCTCTTGGTAATATAATGCTGTGGGTGCAATCCCGCTTGAGTGATAGGTTACAAATAGTGCAATGATAAACAATAGAGGTGGAACAATAACTGATCGAAGTCCAATGTATTGTGAAATTCAGCAAACCTGAGCATAAAGTGCCAATGCAAAAAACAACTACAATACACAATAAAAAAAAGTGTCGAGTACATACAAATTTCTCAATTCTGTTATGAAACGCCTTGAGATAAATAATCTGTGCAAAAACAGCAATATTGCACAGATTATTTATTGCAAGGTGTTTCATATTCAATTCAATTCAATTCACTTTATTGTCATTGTGTAACACAACAAAATTACTTTTCATGACAACCCCACGGTGCATATAGGGAACATAGTGATAGTAACAAGGAAGAGAAGAAATTATACAAGTATGCCAGATATTACAGATGTTTAAACAATTTGTACACAGTGTTAATTATTTCAGAGAGGATTCAGAGTTTATCAAGTTTATGGCGGATGGGAAAAAGCTGTCCTTCAGTCTGTTTGTGTGTGTGCGGGTTGATCTAAAACGTTTACCTGATGGAAGGAGCTCAAACAAGGCATTTCCAGGGTGAGTGTTGTCTTTGATAATGTTTTTGGCCCTTCTCAAGCTGCGAGTATTATACAACAGTTCCAGTGATGGTAGTTCAGTGCCAATAATGGCTTCTGCTGTTTTAACAACTCGCTGCAGGGCTTCTCTAGTAGCCTTCGTGCAGCTGTTGTACCAGGCCGTCATGCAATTGGTCAGAACGCTTTCTAAAGTGCATCTGTAGAAATTAACCAGCAGCTTCTGTGGGAGGTTAGCGTTAGCTTAGTTTTCTCAGAAATTAGAGGCGTTGTTGTGCTTTGCCAGTTAGAGCTAAAGCATTGTCAGCCCAGGACAGGTTCTCTGCGATGGTGATTCCCAAAAATTTGAAGCTGGAAACTCTCTCCACAGCCTCTGCATTGATCATTAGCGGTAGGTGAGTAGTCTTTTTGGTGGTCCTAAAGTCCAGAATAATTTCTTTGGTCTTCTTTGTATTTAATAACAGATTGTTAATGTCGCACCATGCAGTCAGGTTCCTAACTTCTTCTCTGTATGCAGCTTCCTCATTGTCTGATATAAGCCCAATGACAGTCGTATCATCTGCAAACTTAACAATTACGTTTGAGGTATGGATAGGCTAGCAGTCATGGGTGAAAAGTGCATAGAGGAGAGGGCTTAATACACAGCCCTGTGGCACGCCAGTGCTCAGGGTAAGGGTGGAGGATGTCTGTTTTCCTAGTCTGACAGTTTGAGGGCGATTAGTAAGGAAGTCCAATAACCAAGTACATATGGAGGGAGCAAGACCTAGTGCATGGAGTTTGTTGGTCAGCTGGCTAGGTACAATGGTGCTAAATGCTGAGCTGTAGTCAACAAAGAGCATCCTAACATAGGAGTTGGGCTTTTCCAGGTGTGAGAGGGCAGCATGGAGAGCTACACAGATGGCATCCTCAGTCGATCTATTTGTTCGGCAAGCAAACTGGTGTTGATCTAGATTTGCTGGGATGGAGGCCTTGATGTGTGTGGCTACCAGTCGTTCAAAGCACTTGGCGATGACAGATATCAGAATTGAGAAATGTATATGCACTGGACACTGGACATTAGACCTGTAAGTTTAATGGAGACAAGCCATGCTCTGCAAGGATCATGGCCCATGGGGAAGCAAGGAGATGCCAGGTCAGGATAAGGATGACTGATTCCTTGTAAGCACTGGGATAGTGAGTATAGGGTCAAACAATTTTGTTGCCTGTCAATCTGGGAAAAGTTACAAGGCCATTTCCAAATATTTTTAGTCGGTAACTCTACAGTGAGAACATCTATTTGTAAGTGGAAAACGTTCAAAACAGTTGCTAAACCTCCCAAGACCTAGAAAATTCAACCCCAGATTGTGCAATGCTCCCCACCCAAGAGCTACATCTTAGACTCTACAGACCTTGGTTAGCATGTTAAAGTTTATAACAGTACAATTAGAAAGACTGAACAAGTGCGACTTGTTTGGAAGGGCTGCCAGGAGAAATCCTTTTTGTAACGATTGCGGAATCGTCTCCGTGGTCAGCGCACCAGACGTGCGCTGACGCGGCGGATTTCCTCCACAAGCGTATAATTGAGGACACCCAGGCTAGGTGCTATGCACCTGCAGAGGGAAATTCCTGTCGGCAGGTGGAGCTGTGGAGTGCAGAGGAACAGCTCCTCTGCCCTACCACACACGCCAGACAGGAATTGTACGAAGGGAAGAAACGCAATCGCAAGAGAAGCGATTGAGAGTGAGCACAGAGACAGATTGTGTGTGTGTGTGCATAAAATTAGTCGCAACTGTGCACACACCACAGCAGATAAGAAGCAGGAACGCGATCGCGAGAGGTGCGATCGCCAGACGTGACACAAGGTACAGCAAGGCGGAGCACGAGAGTAGCAAAGGCACAGCAAATAATACAATAAGGAAATACGGAAAATAACAAACGCTAGCTAACCACAAACACCGCACTCATTCGCAACAGTGCACGCGGTTATGCGCGGTCTCCACGTGATAAGCACAATAGAGACAAGCACGCCTAACTAACCATTAACAGACAAACATGAAACAGAGGACGCGAGCGTTTGCTTAACGGTTACCTCACCGAGCCTCCAGCAAGCGCAGCAGACAAGATAGACACACGAAAACAGGGACAAGCGACAGAAGGATCCCCAGCGCTAGCGAAAAGTGGCTAGCGCGATCCCAGAAGACAGAACAGAAGGATCCCCAGCGCTAGCGAAAAGTGGCTAGCGCGATCCCAGAAGACAGAACAGAAGGATCCCCAGCGCTAGCGAAAAGTAGCTAGCGCGATCCCAGGAGACAGAGTAACAGAACAGAAGGATCCCCAGCGCTAGCGAAAAGTGGCTAGCGCGACCCCAGGAGACAGAACAGAAGGATCCCCAGCACTAGCGCTAGGGCGAGTGCGATCCAAACACACGGCAGACAGAACAGATGAGGTAGGCAGAAACAACCGCTGTTCCAACCTACACTCCAGACTCAATCAGAAGGATCCACAGCCGCTAACGCTAGGGCTTGTGCGATCCAAACACAAGACAGACGGAACAGGCAAAACAGATAATACAACCTGACTGGGCTAGAAGGGGAGCCTAAAGCAACCCCCAGGAATTAACTATACTAGATAGCAATGGCTGACACTCCAGCAGTGTCCATCAGGAACAGACCATGGAAGGGAAATGTCCAGCAAAGCATTCTGGGAGCAGAATGCTTTTATAGTGCCAGTCATCAAAAGAAGGCAGGTAATGGATTTGCATGACTAATGTATGCAAATCCCTCAGCAACACAAGCTGCACAACTGACAGAAGGTCTCCTTTCCAGAGTCCTGCAGCAAGCAAACCTAAACAATGGTCAAAAGGCTGCCTGCCTGCGCAGGCAGCTGAGCGGATTCTCACACTTTTCTCATTAAAAAGAACATGGCAGCCAGTGCCGGACCGAGGCAGAGGCGAGAGAGGCTTCAGCCTCAAGGCGCAGTGTGGGAGGGGGCACACAACTCACTCAGCTATCATTCCCATATTATGTTTGAAGCAGAGAGAAATAAGAAAAGGGGATATATGGCAGTGACTGATAACTAGATTAAGATGTTGGGGGCCATGGGGTGCCTCTTAGTCTAATAGCAATCAGTGTGTGATGGCTGGGGTGGGAGGGATGGAGGGGCACAATTTTGTGTCTAAGCCTTTTGTGCTGGAGGACCTTGTCCTGGCTCTGATGACAGCACAGCTTAGGTTTCCAAGGTTGCATCTGAGCAAACTACAAGATGCCTTGAACAATGTATTTTACACAGACTAGATCAGTGATCTGCAAACCTGGCTCTCCAGCTGTTAAGAAACTACAAGTCCCACAATGCATTTGCCTTTATGAATCATGACTGTGGCTGTCAGACTCCCACAATGCATCGTGGGACTTGTAGTTCCTTAACAGCTGGAGAGCCAAGTTTGCAGATCACTGGACTAGATCAAAAGTTGACTTGAGAAAAAACAATCACCTCACACTTATTGTTAAGAAGGATAGTGGGGTTATGATTATTTGGGCTTCACAGCATATAGTACCTATACCCCACTGTTTCTTGTCATTGACTTCACTGACTTATTATTTATAAATTATTTCTTGTTAAATTGCTTACGTTAATATGGCCTTTGATTATCACCCTGTCTCCACCAGGCTGGTTGCTTTATCTGTCCTTTCTTCCTAAAATCAAAGGAACCACACAGCTTTGGCCAAATATTCATTCTGCTCACTGAGTGGTATCCAGTTCCCCTAATAAGTTTAAAATGCTAGTACAGCCTTTATTTTCTGCCTGAGAGTTACCGGTACTTGTTTTAATCAGGTATTTTTCTTCATCTGGCATACATCAGTTTTTAAACCATCGTATATGAAACAGCTACCTTTCAGCATAGTGATGGTTCTCAATAAAAGCATAAAGAAACTGGGCAAAACATTTTCAGCTATATAAAATGTATACAACCTACAACTTTTTTTTCATCATACTTCGTCTCTAGAGCACACGTCGCAATGTTGTTCTGCTATTATGGTGCACATGCAATAAATTATGGCTACAACATTGTAAACAGCGCTATAAATGCAGACACAAGCCATTATAATTTTCATCTTGTATGGTTACGTTATTCATTCTTGTCTGACTTTTCTTGATTATTAATTTTGTATGCCATAAAATACATAAATTAAGAAAAATTTAGCCACCATAAATGATAAACTGAAAGGACAGTAAGGCCCCGTTCACACTTGCGTTTAGGCAAGTAAACGGACCGGATCCTGATCGGATCAGGACCTGATCCTGATTAGAACCGTACGGTTCAGATCCGGATCCGCTCCGGATCCGGTCCGTTTGTATCAGGCATGCATCAGGCTGCCATCCGGATCCGTGGGCAAAAAATAGCGAAATTAAAATAAAAAAATGTTGGGGTCAGCAGAAGGTGCACCTGTAGAATCAGGTTCCTCCGCTGTAGGCCTCACGTCCACCTCCGACATTCTGCCAAACAGCTCCAACACGTCTGTCACTGCTGCTCCACTCCAGACATGCTTGGCCCATGTGTCCCCATCCGAAATGGCCGCTTGGATACGCATAGGAAGTGGGGTAGAACGTCAGGTGTTTGTAGGCAGTGTGTTCTGTGCCTTCCGTTTCCCATTGGTTTCTGTGTTCCGGATGGTGCTGTCAGGCTCAGGTCCGGCTCCGGTCAGGGTGCGTGGGCCAGAGATCCGGACCCAAAAAATAGTGCATGTTGGAAAAGTGTCCGAAGTCCGGATCCGGTCCGGCTCCGTACTGTACGGAACGGACACATGTGAACGTCCGCATAGACTTTGCATTGCTATGCGGAACGTACGTTCGGTTTGTACAGTATACGGTCCGGATCAGATCAGGAAAATCCGGACAGGGAACGCTAATGTGAACCGGGCCTAAGGCTGCATCTGAGGTGTCTTACTGTGACCAAATTGCTGTGGCCCACTCTAATACTATTATGGGTGATGTTCCAAAGCACTCTATGTTCCCAGTTCAAACCCATGCAGTACACATGGATGTGTATGGAGGTGTATAGTGATGCCATTGCATATATCACATTGGAGAAAAGCAGAGACTGCTATTGTTTTCTATCTCTTATTACACCTCACTCTCTTCACTAATGTTAAGGTAAGGACTTGGTTGTTTGGGAAGTCGTGCAGGCCAGTTGGATGTTAATAAAGAATACAGAGCTACAGAGAAGGACAAGCACTTTGGGGGGCACCAGCAATGAAGAATTTAGGGCGGAGTCTAGGATTAAATTTGATTAGTTTAGGTAAGTATGCTTTTTTCCCATGAAAACATGGCCTCTTCTTTCCTCCACACCCCACATCAGACTGTATATATATATATATATATATATATATATATATATATATATATATATATATATATATATATATATATATATATATATATATATATATATATATATATATATATATATATATACATACCCAAATGACTACATACGGGCAAGAAGGGTAGTGTGAAATAGTGTTGATCGAACAGTGCTCAACACTATTCGTTATTCCCCGAATAATGGGCCGTTCGGGTTCGAGTTGAGCACAGCCAAAAACCGCATGGAGGTCGTGACGCTGCTTGGCCACGCTGCTCGAACTCCTCCCCCCTACTGTGATTGGCCAAGCGTGCACCGAACTTGGCCGAGTCGTCACCCGAAAGCGCGGCTCCCGCTGTGATTGGCTGAGTGAGTCATGTGGTTCGGGACTATAAATACCCGAATGTGTGTTATAGACGCCATTTGCTTTGGGGTTTAGCTTTGGGTAGGTAGGAGGGAGCGTCAGCGTAGCGCACTTCCAGCCAGGCCAGCCACAGGTCCCTGGCCCCCAGCCTCACCGCTGACAGTAGCACCCACAGGGCCTCTGACTCACCACTGCCAGCAGGCACAGCAGCAGTGTTGCACCAAAAGACAGTACTTTCAGTGGCAAGTGGGATCAGTTGTCTCCAAAAAAACACACTTTATTGCAATTAATTTTGTCTTAGGGCTCGTTTCCCCTAGTGCGGCATGCGTCTCACAGACGCACGCCAGCACTGAGCGGGTGGGCGGGATCGCAGGCGAATCCCATGAGCCGTGCCATGCACGGCTATGGGATTCGCAGCCTGCGCCGCAAATTCTGCGGGGGGTTCCGGCCGAATCGCTCCCGCAAGCGATTCGGCGGCGGCACTGTTATCCCCTATGGCAGAGTTTCCCCGTGCGATTCATGTGCGGGGAAACTCTGCGGAATCGCGGCAGAAACCGCAATAGTGGAAACGGGCCCTTAGTGTTGAACCAAAAACAGTAATTTCAGTGCCAGGTGGGATCACTTGTGGCTCTAAAATAAACACATTTTATTGCTAAATCATGGATTGGAAACGACTTCGCAACACCCCCCGACCAAGCACCATGAACATTTGTGCTGGGTTAGCGTGCCATTTTCAGGAATATCTCATTTCTATTACATTTATCACTGCATGGCGACAAAATGCATTGCTTTACGCATGCAATTTGTCCTCATGCCAGGCCTGGGTTGTGTCTCAAAGCGTGGCCTTCTCCTCCTGTACCTCTTCTTTCATACTGTGTGCTAGGTTAGCGTTGCCATTTTCAGGAATAACTAATTTCTGTTACATGTATAACTGCATGGCGACGAAATGCATTGCTTTACACATGCATTTTGTCCTCATGCCAGGCCTGGGTTGTGTCTCAAAGTGTGGCCTTCTCCTCCTGTACCGCCTCTTCCATCCTGTGTGTTGGGTTAGCGTTGCCGGTCCCATTGGTACTACGACAGCTTTTCAGGATCTCATTTTCCCTCCCCCCCACTATTTCCAAGCCATTTTGCAGAAGTTTCCCTCATTTTTTGTGGTTTTTCTGGTCTGCAAAGCAGGAATATTCGGGTCCCTATTGACTTCCATTATGTTCAGGATTCGGGACGAATATTCCGAATATCTGGACCATGTTCGGCCGAACCGAACCCGAATATCTGGATGTTCGATCAACACTAGTGTGAAAGTCCTGGCCAGCACCAGAAATCTCAGAGGAAAGTGCAGTATGAATTTGCTAAGCAAGGAACTCCAACAAGCCAGGGTCATACACAGGATATCAGGTTAGACAAACACAGTCAGGACACGCAGAAAGAAATGCAGGTGATAATACAAGCAAACATAGTCAAAGGTCAAGCAAGGTCGTAACACAGGAGTAGTCCTAAATCACACCCTAGCAATTAACAGTTTCACAGGTGGCAAGGCACTAAACGAGTCAAGTCTTTATTGGGGCAGGGGAAAATTAGGTGAGACAACACATCCTTGCAGCCCATTGGCTGCCTCAGCAACAGAGTGGCCAATAAGCCATCCTTGCATACATGGAAAAAAGGCACCTGGAAAAAAAGGGCGCAGGGTTGTAGAATATGTCTACAATGAACAATATACTACTGCTGAATTCTGATAGTAAAATATTGGGAATGATTACTGATATTTTACTATGGCTAAACCTAACCCTACTCTCACAAAGAACCCTCACCTGGTGGTGCCTAACGCTAAGACCCCTGCTGGTAGCACCAAAAGATAAGACCCTCCTTGGTGGTTCCTAACCCTAAAACCCCTCCTGGTGGTGCCTAACCCTAAGACTCCCCCGGTGGTGCCTAAACCTAAGAACCCCCCAATGCCTAAACATCTGAACCCCCTGGTGGTGCCTAACTCTAATACCCCCCCAGTGGTGCCTAAACTTAAGACCCCCCATGCCTAAAAGTAGCAACCCCTTGGTGGTGCCTAACCCTAACACCCCCCCAGTGGTGCCTTACTCCATCTCCCTAATGTTCATTAACCCTCTGCTGTGAAGCAGAGTATGTGGCTAGGGAGGCTATTGCTTTGCAGCAAAGAAGATACATTTCTGCCCCGGGGCGCTCGGTAGTGGGTGCCGCTGTGTACCCAAATTTTCATATTTTGCTGCAAATCGTGGCTTTTACAATAGGCACCTAAGGCAGCGCCATGTTTTCCGTAAGTGCTCCTGCACCTTTTCTTCCTGCTTCGACTCATTACACCTACTTCACTCACTGCTTCTGTAGGCCTCAGTACATCAGTATTACATAGCAAACTGCTTTTTGGTTGGCGTTGGGTGTCGCAAGCCTTACAGAGAACTTTGTCTTTTTCTGTCCTCCTTGTTTTACAATTTGAACATTGTTCTGAGCAAAGAAGCAGCCTTAAAGGGAACCTGAAGTTAGAGGTATATGGAGGCTGCCATATCCATTTCCTTTCAAACAATACCATTTGCCTGGCAGTCCTGCTGATCATTCTGGCATCAGTAGTGTCTGAATTACACACCTGAAACAAGCATGCCGCTAATCTTGTTCTGTTTTTGTCAGAAACACATGATCTACATGCTTGCTCAGGGTCTATTGCTGAAAGTATTAGAGACAGGAGCCCATATTCAATTATTTTTTTCTTCCAAATTTTCTCCTAGGCGATCATTTTTTCATCTTGCATCTTTGCAATGGAAAAAGTACCAAAAAGTAGGTGGAAAACTACTGCCAAAAATATCCTGCTTATTTTCTTGCTTGCTTGCGGCTTAAGGCCTCTTGCACACTGCATGTGATTCCGATTCCGCTTTTTAATCAGTTTTTACATCCGATTCCGATTTGCAGTGTGCAGGGAGCAAACTGCAAATCGGAATCGGAATCGGATGTAAAAACTGATTAAAAAGCGGAATCTGAATCGGAATCACTTGCAGTGTGCAAGAGGCCTAAAAGGAATTTTATTGGTAAGGTGTGAAAAATATCACCCAGAAGAAAAAGTGAATTGCATATGGCCCCGGGGTCCTTATTCAATTGACTTTTTCTCACAAGTTTTTATAAGGTGTGAAAGTATCATCCAGGGGAAAACTTAGGAGAAAACGTAAGTTGAATAAGGGTCAGAGGATCAGTAGGACAGCCAAGCAACTGGTATTGTTTACAAGTAAATAAATATGCCAGCCTCCATACACCTCTCACTTTAGGTTCCCTTTAACTCCCCCATCTTGCCTACTTTATGTCATGCATCCACATTTTTAACACACATTATTTTTCTTAATGGCTCATATGGATCATAAGAGGTAAAGCTGAGCATTCTGTCTACTAAGGTGTTTTACAGAACAGGAGTAATCTTGTACAAATTTCTAAAAGAAAACATTTATTTGACAGAATTCTGAAAATGTAACATTTTTGTTATCTAAATGTAATATTATTCTGGTTCAGAGAACAATCTACATAGTAAAATACCTGTACTATCATAAGTGGTCTAAAGTCACAGTAAAGTTAGTTATATTGAATACCAAAGGAGTATGCTCATGCCTATTTGAGGGATACAGTGTGCAATGCGACTACAAACACAGTCCTGTAGGATTCAGTTGAACTGAACCAGATGCCTCCATATGAAAATAATAAGTCGCAACTGTGCTATAAAACAATGTGTATGCAAAACATACATTGTATCAGTGTGAAACGCATTATTTGTAAATTGCAGCTGTCACCAATACGAAAGAAAAGAAAAACATTAATTCCAACTAACCATGTCCATCTGACAAAAATATTAAAAGGTAACTCCAGTAAGTGTCATTCCCCAGACACTGGGGAGTGAAGTGATTAAATTCAGTTTTCACTTACTGCCATTGCAGCCATTTAGAGTACGTTTGGTATCTGAGCTAGTGTTGGGCGAACAGTGTTCGCCACTGTTCGGGTTCTGCAGAACATCACCCTGTTCGGGTGATGTTCGAGTTCGGCCGAACACCTGACGGTGCTCGGCCAAACCGTTCGGCCATATGGCCGAACTAAGAGCGCATGGCCGAACGTTCCCCGAACGTTCGGCTAGCGCTGTGATTGGCCGAATGGGTCACGTGGTTCGGACCCGAACGCGCTCTGATTGGCCGAACTGTCACGTGGTTCGGGTAAATAAATACCCGAACCACGTCATATCTCCGCCATTTGTCTGTGGGTTTAGCTTTGGGTAGGCAGGCAGGGTAGTTCGCGCTCCAGCCACGCTAGCCAGGGTCCCCCCTGTCATTGTGTCACTGCTGGGAACAGTAGTACACCGCTTGCTCAGCCACACTATATAGCATTCTGTTTACTGCCACTCTGTGTACCTCGCTCAGCCACACTATATAGCATTCTGTTTACTGCCACTCTGTGTCTGCTGGGAATAGTAGTACACCGCTTGCTCAGCCACACTATATAGCATTCTGTTTACTGCCACTCTGTGTACCTCGCTCAGCCACACTATATAGCATTCTGTTTACTGCCACTCTGTGTCTGCTGGGAATAGTGGTACACCGCTCGCTCAGCCACACTATATAGCATTCTGTTCACTGTTCTGTGTCTGCTGGGAATAGTGGTACACCGCTCGCTCAGCCACACTATATAGCATTCTGTTTACTGTTCTGTGTCTGCTGGGAATAGTGGTACACCGCTCGCTCATCCACACTATATAGCATTCTGTTCACTGTTCTGTGTCTGCTGGGAATAGTGGTACACCGCTCGCTCAGCCACACTATATAGCATTCTGTTCACTGTTCTGTGTCTGCTGGGAATAGTGGTACACCGCTCGCTCAGCCACACTATATAGCATTCTGTTCACTGTTCTGTGTCTGCTGGGAATAGTGGTACACCGCTCGCTCAGCCACACTATATAGCATTCTGTTTACTGTTCTGTGTCTGCTGGGAATAGTGGTACACCGCTCGCTCAGCCACACTATATAGCATTCTGTTTACTGTTCTGTGTCTGCTGGGAATAGTGGTACACCGCTCGCTCAGCCACACTATATAGCATTCTGTTTACTGTTCTGTGTCTGCTGGGAACAGTAGTACACCGCTCGCTCAGCCAGAGTATATAGCATTGTGTTTACTGCCACTCTGTGTACACCGCTCAGCCAGACTATATACCATTGTTTACTGACACTCTGTGTACACCGCTCAGCCAGACTATATACCATTGTTTACTGACACTGTGTACACCGCTCAGCCAGACTATATACCATTGTTTACTGACACTCTGTGTACACCGCTCAGCCAGACTATATACCATTGTTTACTGCCACTCTGATTCTGCTGGGAACAGTAGTACACCGCTCGCTCAGCCAGACTATATACCATTGTTTACTGACACTATATAGCAGACTATATAGCATTGTGTGTACACCGCTCAGCCAGACTATATACCATTGTTTACTGACACTCTGTGTACACCGCTCAGCCAGACTATATACCATTGTTTACTGCCACTCTGATTCTGCTGGGAACAGTAGTACACCGCTCGCTCAGCCAGACTATATACCATTGTTTACTGACACTCTGTGTACACCGCTCAGCCAGACTATATACCATTGTTTACTGCCACTCTGATTCTGCTGGGAACAGTAGTACACCGCTCGCTCAGCCAGACTATATAGCATTGTGTTTACTGCCACTCTGTGTACACCGCTCAGCCACACTATATAGCATTGCGTACTCTGCCAGTCAGTGTGTATATTGCTGGGATCAGTAATACTCCACTCACCGTCAACCACTATATGAGCTCAACATGAGTTCCCCAGAGACCTCCGCTGTGAGCAGCACTCCCAACAACAGCAACAGCCAACGCCCCACGCAAGCTATAACATCCACCCCAGCAGCCAGTGGTCAGCAGCAGCCCTCCCCGGAGGAGAACGTTGTGTCCATCAGTCCGTCGCCAGAGCGATTAATGAGGGCTGCCATTGAGGAGATGATGGGGCCTGATGTGGAGGAGGAGGTCTGGCTCAGGCCAGCATCCCAAGTTAATGTTGAGGACGATGAGGGGTCTGTGTCTGGGGATGTTGGGGTGGCAGAGGTGGTGGGTGGGTCAGACTCAGGAGAAGAGTTGTATGATGAGGATGATGATCGGGACCATCTGTATGTGCCTCAGAGTCCGACCCCGGAAAACATGTTGTATCGTGTGTTTAGGTACTAAAATCTGCGTTCCCTCCCAGTAGTGTTGGGCGAACAGTGTTTGCCACTGTTCGGGTTCTGCAGAACATCACCCTGTTCGGGGTGACTATATAGCAGACTATATAGCATTGTGTTTAATGCCACTCTGTGTACACGGCTCAGCCACACTATATAGCATTGTGTTTACTTCCACTCTGTGTCTGCTGGGAACAGTAGTACACCGCTCACCCGCCACTGTATAGCATTGTGCTCTGTGTCACTGCTGACAATAGTGGTACACCGCTCACCCACCACTGTATAGCATTTCTGTACTGCCACTGTACTGCTGCCAGTCAGCGTGTACTTTAAGGATAAGTGAAATGAGGAAGAAATCCGGTGAAAGAGGGAGGGGCAAGGGAAGAGGTGTTTCCCCTGACGGTTCACGTACAGGCCACAGGGGAGCACCCAAGAAAACCCACTCAATACTGCCCATGTTGTCCAGGACAACAACCCTCACAGATCCAAAAGAACAGGACCAGATAATTACTTGGATGACCTCTCAAGCGTCCAGCAGTGGGTTAAGCAGCACCAGCACATCACGCACGAGGTCCGAGTCCTCAGCCAGTTAAAGTCTGGGCTTTCTTTGAAGACTGCACTGAGGATGTTACCATGGCGATTTGCAAGGTGTGCAAGACCCGCCTGAGCAGGGGGAAAAGTATTAACAACCTCTCCACCACCAGCATGAGCCGCCACATTCTATCCAAACATCCCACTCTGTGGGCAAACGCGGCAGGACAGGGTACCACCAGCAACACTGCCTCCCTTGGGTTCACCAGACTCACCACCAGACCCGCCTCAGCAGCAGCAGTAGCCCAGCCATTGCGTGGTTCACAACATTCACAAACATCAGACGATGCTGACACTGTCACTTTCCGGACTAGTGCTCTTGAGGTCTCCCAGTGTTCATCAAACACAACAACCAACAGCCCTTCGGTGTGCAGCGCTACGGTTGAGTTGTCTGTCTCTGAGATGTTTGAGCACAAGAGGAAATTGCCAGCAAATGACCCCCGGGCCGTGGCAGTAACAGCCAGCCAGCATAGCCAAGCTTCTGGCCTGCGAAATGCTGCCATATCGAGTGGTGGAGACAAACAGCTTCAAGGGCATGATGTCAGTGGCCATCCCACGTTACGTGGTTCCCAGCCGCTACCACTTTGCGCGCTCTGCAGTGCCTGAGTTGCATGAGCACGTGGTCAGCTAAATAACCCGAAGCTTGAAGAATGCCGTTGCCTGCAAGGTTCACCTCACCACTGACACCTGGACGAGTGCGTTCGGCCAGGGTCGATACATCTCCCTTACCGCGCACTGGGTGAACCTTGTGGAGCCTGGCAGCGATTCCTCACCTGCTACGGCGCGGGTGTTGCCCACGCCGCAAACAGCTGGATAACAACAGCAGCACCTACCTCTCTGACTCCTTCTCCTCCAACGCATCTCAAAGCTGTACCTCATCCGGAAATGCTAACCCAGCACCAGCAGCAGTAGGATCGTGGAAGCAGTGCAGCACAGCTGTTGGCATGCGTCAGCAAGCGTTGCTGAAGCTGATCTGCCTTGGGGATAAGCAGCACACAGGGGAGGAAATTTGGAGGGGAATAAAGGAACAGACGGATTTGTGGCTGGCACCGCTGGACCTGAAACCGGGCATGAAGCTAGACACCTGGCACGAACTGGCAATGTACGCAATAGAGGTGCTGGCTTGCCCGGCAGCCAGCGTTATGTCGGAACGCTGTTTCAGTGCTGCCGGAGGCATCATCACAGATCGGCGTATCCGCCTCTCCACAGAAAATGCAGACCGTCTGACTCAAATTAAAATGAATCAATCCTGGATTGGAAACGACTACGCAACACTCCTGGACCCCAACCAAGTAACATGACCGATGAACATCTGGGATGGTTTAGCGTTTCCGGTCCCTGTTTATTGAACCTCTCATCTGTATTACATTTATGACTGCATGGCGGCAAAAAGCATTGCTGCTATATCCGCACGCTTTTTGTCCTCATGCAAGGCCTGGGTTGTTGTGTCTCACAAAGCGTGGCCTTCTCCTCCTGCGCCTCCTCCTGTTCCATCACGTGTGCTGCTGCTGCTGCTGCTGCTGCTGGGTTACCGTTGCCGGTCCCTGTTTATGGAACCTCTTATCTTTATTACATTTATGACTACATGGCGGTACAAAGCATGCTATCCGCACGCTTTTTGTCCTCATGCAAGGCCTGGGTTGTTGTGTCTCACAAAGCGTGGCCTTCTCCTCCTGCGCCTCCTCCTGTTCCATCACGTGTGCTGCTGCTGCTGCTGCTGCTGGGTTAGCGTTGCCGCGTGGTCCCTGTTTATTGAACCTCTTATCTTTATTACATTTATGACTACATGGCGGTACAAAGCATGCTATCCGCACGCTTTTTGTCCTCATGCAAGGCCTGGGTTGTTGTGTCTCACAAAGCGTGGCCTTCTCCTCCTGCGCCTCCTCCTGTTCCATCACGTGTGCTGCTGCTGCTGCTGCTGCTGGGTTAGCGTTGCCGCGTGGTCCCTGTTTATTGAACCTCTTATCTTTATTACATTTATGACTACATGGCGGTACAAAGCATGCTATCCGCACGCTTTTTGTCCTCATGCAAGGCCTGGGTTGTTGTGTCTCACAAAGCGTGGCCTTCTCCTCCTGCGCCTCCTCCTGTTCCATCACGTGTGCTGCTGCTGCTGCTGCTGCTGGGTTAGCGTTGCCGCGTGGTCCCTGTTTATTGAACCTCTTATCTTTATTACATTTATGACTACATGGCGGTACAAAGCATGCTATCCGCACGCTTTTTGTCCTCATGCAAGGCCTGGGTTGTTGTGTCTCACAAAGCGTGGCCTTCTCCTCCTGCGCCTCCTCCTGTTCCATCACGTGTGCTGCTGCTGGGTTAGCGTTGCCGCGTGGTCCCTGTTTATTGAACCACTTATCTTTATTACATTTATGACTGCATGGTGGTACAAAGCATGCTATCCGCACGCTTCTTGTCCTCATGCAAGGCCTGGGTTGTTGTGTCTCAAAGCGTGGCCTTCTCCTCCTGCGCCACCCTCCTCCTGTTCCATCACGTGTGCTGCTGCTGGATTAGCATTACCGGTCCCTTTTCCTGGAACCTCTTATATGTATTACATTTATGACTGCATGCCGACAAAAAGCATGTTACCTGTGCAAAGAAAACAGACATTTCCCGCATTTAAAAGACAGTTTTCCCTTTGAAACTTTAAAATCGATTTTCTCAAAAACTATAAGCTCTTTTTGCTAAATTTTTTTTTCCTCTTGTACCCACTCCCAAGGTGCACATACCCTGTAAATTTGGGGTATGTAGCATGTAAGGAGGCTTTACAAACCACAAAAGTTCGGGTCCCCATTGACTTCCATTATGTTCGGAGTTCGGGTCGAACACCCGAACATCGCGGCCATGTTCGGCCTGTTCGGCCCGAACCCGAACATCTAGATGTTCGCCCAACACTAATCTGAGCCAACAGAGATCTTACCATTTACTGGGACCTATGTGTTAGAATGAATCAGACCAGCATCTTATTTGGTCCAGACAAATTCAATCTTATATCACTTGTAACAAGGAAGTGCACTTTGGCTCTGCTACATGGTACAGGTAAATTAGTAGCTTCATGTTAGAGGTTTCATTACTCCTTTTGGTTGTTCAGCTAACCTTCACACACTTCTTAATGTTAGTCCTTTGCTGAAAGCTGACCCTAAGCTCCCAGCCAGACCAGCATCACCACGGCTAGCATTGCCACCAGCCTGACCAGCATCAACACAGCCAGCATTACCACCAGCCAGGCTAAAGTCACCACAGCCAGCATCAGGCCAGCCAGCACAGCATCACCACCAGGCTAGCTGAGTATAGCAACCAGGCCAACACAGGAGCCAGGTGAGGTGACACTCTGCCTATTATTGTGAAATGCTGCCTGTTTATATTTCTATGTGGGAACACACCTGCCACACTGTGAGTCTCTATATGCAGTGCAGAAAGCCGCTTAGCAAGCCTCTTACAAAGCAGCAATGCACCACTGTGAACACTGCTAAGCTTATGTACATTTGGTCCCACCCATGCCCACATTTGGGCTCAAGGCCAAGCTAATTTTGGACACTGACCTGGTACCCAGAGGTGTCCCTGATCTCCCAGGACCCTAGCAACGCCCCTGTGTGTGTGTGTGTGTGTGTGTGTGTGTGTGTGTATATATATATATATATATATATATATATATATATATATATATATATATATATATATATATGCATAAGTTTTCCACATTTTGTCACAATTACAGCTGCCAGTCTTTTAGGGTATGTCTCTACCAGCTTTGCACATCTAGAGACTGAAATCTTTGCCCATTCTTCTTTGAAAAAGAGCTCCAGCTCAGTCAGATTAGATGGACAGAGTTTGTGAACAGCAGTTTTCAGATCTTGCCACAGATTCTCGATTGGATTTATATCTGGACTTTGACTGGATCATTCTAACACATGAATATGTTTTGTCTTAAACCATTCCATTGTTGCCCTGGCTTTATGTTTAGGGTCATTGTCCTGCTGGAAGGTGAACCTCCGCCCCAGTCTCAAGTCTTTTGCAGACTCCAAGAGGTTTTCTTCCAAGATTGCCCTGTATTTGGCTCCATCCATCTTCCCATCAACTCTGACCAGCTTCCCGGTCCCTGCTGAAGAGAAGCACCCCCAGAGCATGATGCTGCCACCACCATATTTGGCAGTGGACATGATGCATTCTGAGTGATGTGCAGTGTTAGTTTTCCGCCACACATAGCATTTTGCATTTTGGCCAAAAAGTTCCATTTTGGTCTCGTGACCAGAGCACCTTCTTCCACATGTTTGCTGTGTCCCCCACGTGGCTTGTGGCAAACTGCAAACGGGACTTCTTATGCTTTTCTGTTAACAATGGCTTTCTTCTTGCCACTCTTCCATAAAGGCCAAGTGCATGACTAATAGTTGTCCTATGGACAGATTCCCCCACCTGAGCTGTAGATCTCTGCAGCTCGTCCAGAGTCACCATGGGCCTCTTGACTGCATTTCTGATCAGCGCTCTCCTTGTTCGGCCTGTGAGTTTAGGTGGATGGCCTTGTCTTTGTAGGTTTACAGTTGTGCCATACTCCTTCCATTTCTGAATGATTGCTTGAACAGTGCTCCGTGGGATGTTCAAGGCTTTGGAGATCTATTTGTAGCCTAAGCCTGCTTTAAATTTCTCAATAACTTTATCCTTGACCTGTCTGGTGTGTTCTTTGGACTTCATGGTGTTGTTGCTCCCAATATTCTCTTAGACAACCTCTGAGGCTGTCACAGACCAGCTGTATTTGTACTGACATTAGATTACCCACAGGTGCACTCTATTTAGTCTTTAGCACTCATCAGGCAATGTCTATGGGCAACTGACTGCACTCAGACGAAAGGGGGCTGAATAATTACGCACACCCAACTTTGCAGTTATTGATTTGTAAAAAATGTTAGGAATCATATATGATTTTCATTCCACTTCTCACGTGTACACCACTTTGTATTGGTCTTTCATGTAGAATTCCAATAAAATTGATTCATTTTTGTTGCAGACAAAATGTGGAAAACTTCAAGGGGGCCAAATACTTTTGCAAGCCACTGTATATATATTCTTTGGCCATTGCACTGTAGGAATGCCACAAATTGGTTGCAGCTGAGTGTGGCTCTTGGTCTCCAGCAGATCACAGTAGACCTAGCTTTCTGCTCACTGCCTTGGCAGGATGCAATCACATCTTCCCTTTTGAGCATTGTTGCACAAAGCCAAAGTATCGCAATTTGCAAATCATCTAGTAAAGTGCTCACTGTAGTTTTGCTTTACGTTTAAGCAAACCTCAAGTTGTAAAGAGCATATCCTGATCAAATACAGAACTGAAAGTAGTCTTCAGAGGAAATAACATGCCAAAGCAGAACAATATCAGTATTACTACATTGCAAACTGGTCATTTTTTAAAGGTAGAAAAGATGGCAGTGCCCATATTTCTCTGAATTCAGATACCCTTTATTGTACTAGTAAATAAGTAGGTTTGGGAGATTGAAGGGGTGGGGCCAACCTTTCCTTCTCAATTAAAAGCCAACGTTTGCATAACATTTCACTGTTAGGTTTCTGGAATTCTGGCATACAGTTCTACTGAAGGTAAACTCCGATGATATATTTTTTTCATTGTATGCACAGTATGAGTTTCCAAGGTTTTTGACTGCTGTACTTGAATTGCTCCAGAAATGTAAGCAGTATTTAAGGGAAAATACAAACAGTATTAAATGTATTTTATGTATAGAGTCTCCTGCCAATATTTTTCATAGCCACAGTATTCATCTTTTTATTTGCAATGCAGAGTCACTGAAATGTGAAAATGATATCCAGAACACAAGGTCTCCGGTTGTCTTCAGAAGTAGAGGGGAGGTGGGGTAACATCACATTTCTGATTCATTACATTTTGGTAACAGCATGCTGTGTCAGAGTTTCCTGGGCTGCTTATGAGTGTTATTTTCTGGGGTAAAATGCACATCTGACATGGTAGAAAGGGAATATTATTTTTTCAAAATATTATACATTTTATAGTGCAGTAAAATGTCCTTCATTGCTCCCCTGCTCTCACTCCATTACACTGTTACTTTATGAGATAGATCAGAGACGCCAGCAAGGCTAGGAAATACAATCTGAAATATAAATAGTTAAAAAGTTAAGTATTCAGTAATAAACGTTGTGAAAGGTTTCAATAACAGTATCATCTTAATACATGCTGTGCATTGATTTGTTATATTTGCTAGATAGACCATCATAATCTGAACAAGGACATTTTGTCCAGAATTTGATGCAGCGCTGCCAACACATTACCGGTACTTTATCCTGTATACAATTTACTGACTTGTTTTTTATACCCCTGATGCCCTTAGACTGTAAGTTTACATTGACAGGGCTACACTATTATTGTGTCTGGCATTGTTATAAAATCCTTGTTTCATTTATCTCTACATACCAGGCATGCCGCCTGCCTGTCTATTATGTGATTTATCTTTTTCTTGATCACATAAATTAGATGTATATAGTTTGTATCCCTTAAATCATAATAGTAGCAGTAGAGTATTGTACCATGTTAGCCATTAGTAAAAGCAAGAAGTTTTAAATGAGGATGATACCAATTCTTGGCAAACTTAAAAATATAAAAGTAAGCTTCTGGCTATTGTGCCTTCATCAGACTTGAATCCTGTATGCTGGCATATACTGTAGCTGTATGCTTTAAAAACTTGCCAGCATACAGAAATCAAGTCTGATGAAGGCACAATAGCCGAAAGCTTACTCTTATATTTTTGAGTTAGCCAATAAATGGTATTATTCTGGTTCAAAACCTTGTTAAATCATAAAGCACTGTGGTAAATAAAGAAAAATGACTCGCCATCATCGGGATCTTTATCATGTTTTTAGGATGTCTGTATGGAGCTTGGCTTGCGTGTTGTGACTAATTAATCATCATCATCATTCTGTTCTGGAATTATTGGTGTAATGTTAGCTATACTAGCAGCTGCTGACAGCCTCTGTGATGCAGAGTCTGTTCGTGGCTGTGCCAGTATGTAGCAGGCTGGGGTCCTTCAGCTGCTGCACTGCTGTAGTTACAATATTGTTCACGTTAGAACCAAAGATGTGTTGAGATGATCCAACGATGGATCTAATGTTCATTGATTTTCTTGAATTTTTCCTCCCCTGCGGCCAGAGTAAGCTCATCCACAGGCCGTCAGAGGATTTGCCATCAGACTTTTTCATTTTAAACAAATTCATTTTATTTTTTCTATTTAACCATTACCCTTCCCAATCCTTTATTAATGTTCAGTGTGATTAATTTTTTATCATATATCTCAGCTGATTTCGCTATAGTGTTCCTTTAACTGTTTAGTTATTTACTGTAAGTGTAATGTGTTGTCATACTGTATCACAACCAACCAACAGCTTATCCCAGCCGCTGCAGGTTGTAAGGGCCTGAGCCCACTGATGCAGTTGTGTCCGCTTTTCAGCATCTCTAACATTCATGTTTAACTGAAAAGCGGACACAACTGCGTCAGTGGGCTCAGGCCCTAAGAATGGTTTTACATGTTGTTGTTCTAATATCTTCCCTGATAGATTCACACTTGATAAGATTCACACTTGATAACCCTTACATACGCTGGAGATTAAAATCTCCAGCGTATGTAAGGGTTAAGATACATGCTACCATTTTAGAAGGCTTTCTGAGAGTCTGCTAGTGTCTTAACTTAAATGTGCAGTACAATAGATTCCATTCCAAACATTATGATGGTAAGTTATGGATTGGTAATGTGTTGGTGCCCATGGGGTGGGAAAGGGGTCTATCACGTGCCAATCACGTTACAAGTGCTTGTTATGACTTGCAAACATTTCTAGTTGGCAGTCACTTCAATGACATGCTAATGTTGTATTTAATTAAATAGCACAATGTTAAAACTAATTAAGGATATGGGGTGATGACTTCATTTTTGGTTTTGGAATAGGCTTTGTTGTTATGCTGTCACTAATTATATTTAGTGGAGTAGAGAAAGGGCCAGTTGCCAGATGAAATATATACGAACCAGAACACATCTTAGTTGCCGACTTAATGTTAAACCATATTGTTCACATAAGTACATGTTGAAGGCTGTATCTAAATTTTTCACCATCGCTATCATTATGACTGATTTTATCCAGCTTAATATAGCAGTCTGTTGTGATGTATTTTTAGACTAGCTCTCATTAGGACTTCATATAGGGGATTGTTAACTCAGAATAATAGTCATGAAATACAAAAAGGCAATTCATTGTAGCTGGTTGATAGGATATACTAAAAGCTGCTTCCAGAATGGCAGTTCATTCAGACTAAAATCACATAAAAAAAGAGAAAAGACAGGTTATAGAAAGTAACAAGAGAGAGAAAAACATCAGTAAAGTAATATCATATTCCTAAAAAGAAATCTGCAAACTATATACAATAGTATCGTTTTATACAGTACTAGTTGACCTAAGCCCATTTAAAAATGGGCTCTAGGTCTCTTCACGCACCACCACCGCCAGTCAGTGCGCGCACCCGCCCGCCACGCACGCACTCGCATGTCCGCCCTGCTCCCTGGCCCGTCCTTCTGTCCCAACGGTTCATGCGCAGTACAAAAAAACACAGACAGGGAAAGAGGATGACGCAGGGACAGTTAGGTTTTATTGTATAGGATGTGTCATATATATGTGTCATACAGGACATACATGTTAATAATAATAATCTGAACATTTATATAGCGCTTTTCTCCTGTCGGACTCAAAGCGCTCAAGAGCTGCAGCCACTGGGATGCGCTCAAGAGGCCACCCTGCAGTGTTAGGGAGTCTTGCCTTGAACTCCTTACTGAATAGGTACTTGACCTAGCCAGGATTCGAACCCTGGTCTCCCATGTCAAAGGCAGAGCCCTTAACCAGTACACTATCCAGCCACTACTATGTTGTTGGGAAGCGCTCTTGCATTGCAGCACTGGGACCCTGGTTGAAATCTGGGCCAGAACACTTTCTTTGCAGAGTTTATATGTTCTACCTGTGTTTGTGTGGGTTTCCTCCGGTGACTCCGGTTTCCTTCTACATGTAAAAAAACATACAGAGAGGTTAATTACAGTGGCTTGTAAAAGTATTCGGCCCCCTTGAAGTTTTCCACATTTTGTCACATTACTGCCACAAATATGAATCAATTTTATCGGAATTCCACGTGAAAGACCAATACAAAGTGGTGTACACGTGAGAAGTGGAACGAAAATCATACATGATTCCAAACATTTTTTACAAATAAACAACTGCGACCGATCTTTAGCGTCAGTCTGTTCACCGTGTTTCAAGCCTTCGGTTGTAACTATTCCCCGAATGGTAATGGGAGCAGATTAGACGGAATTGGCGCGCTTTGCCACGTTATCACCTGACGATCCAGGAACCGTTTTTTTAACGTCATTTAGACGGGATCGTAGGTCTGGATTGTCACATCATAAATATATGGCCCCTGTGGCTGTTTCAATTTACCAATGCAATTAAAATGTAATTTTCCCCCACCCTCTCTTTATCCCTCTTCCCATTTTTTTAGTTTTACAGTAGTTGCATTTCTTAGGTTGGTCCATTTATGTACCGTAAACAATATTCAAAACAGTGGCTCTTATCTGTTGAAGTAAGTCCACCCTTACCTTCCATCTCAGGCTGGCTTCAGACTATGGATTGGCGGCCAAAAACAGGCCTTCGGGGATTACCGAATTAGTATGCAGTAATCCCCGTCTGTCTCACATCCAAACAGGAAGTGATGGTCGCTTGTCATCACTTCCGGTTTCAGAAATACGTAAGTGAGCAGACATGTATTGTAAAAATACGCTTTTACACATGCGCACCCGCAATACCACCGCCAACATTTTTTAAAACACAGCATCACCATACACTTACATGACTTTCGGTCCAATGCAGATCAGGAGCCGCATGGCAACATAGATATGTGCGTGCGTTAGATAGGGCACTTCCGGAGCAGCCCACCGCAACATGGGGAGTATGAACTACCCCAAAGACTTTCATTAGACTATGGTGGGGTGTGGTAAATTTACCGCACCACACCGCCCCAGTGTAAAAGGGCCCTCTAACAGTTTTTATTTTTTCTAAAAAATACTATTGGTGCTTCTGTTTACTTGCTGGGGATTAATGCTCTATAGGGTAAGGGCTATAGCAATCACCATCAAAGACCAGGTAATGCTTTTGTTTTGTTATCATGAAGGTGCTTTGTGTGATATCAACACATAAACCATTCTTAACAAATTTTAAGTACTATAACATCAGAATCAGAATCAGAATAATTTATTTCGCCAAGTACAACGGGGGTTGTACCCGGAATTATTTTTGGCTCATACAGGGTCGGTGATGATACAAACACATACATGCGATCCTTCATCACATACAATCAGGTACAGTAAATACATAAGTAGCATATACATATATAACACAGCACAAGATTAGTGGAGGACGCGTGGGGTGGACTGGAGTGCTGTGTGAGGGGAGCAGCCACATCTACCGGCTGCGCTCGCTCTGCAGCAATTCCAGATGCCCCCCGGTGTGTAAGAGAAAAGAGTGTATAGGAAAAAGAGAGAGGAATCAGAATAGTGTAGAGAGATAGTAGAGAAATAGAGAGAGAATAGAGAGAGAGAGTCCCAGTGTTACGGAGAGAGAGAGAGAGTTACAAGTCCCAGTGGCAGGGCATTGGCCCTGACTGTGGCCTAGTCAGTGCAGTTTGTCAGTCTGGGGTGTAAGGTCCAACAGAGGGGCTGCGGGCACCCAGCTCGATGGTGGAGCTTTCTGCTTCAGACACCCCTTATGTGCCAGTGATGTAGAGGCTCTGGCACCAGTTGAGGGGAGCACAGGTATCCGGGGTCTGTGGTGACTGCGGCCTAGACCATGGCCCCAGAGTACAGCAACAGGCTGTGGGCGCAGGAGACCTGGCATGATGGTGAAACCCAGGTCTGAGGTGCTGGTGGTTCTGCAGCGGTGTAGTACCTGTGGTTGCTCTCAGAAATCCAGCTCCTGGCTTGCGGCCTAGTCCGGCGAGGTGGGTTGGCAGCTTGCAGCTAGTTGGCGAGGGCGACTGCAGCCACGTGGAGAGGCTAGAGTCCCAGGTCCCTTGTGGCTGTGCACAGCAGCGTGGAGATGGAGCATTGGAGAGCAGCAGGCGCCGTTGGAAAGACTGTAGTGGAGGGCGGAGAGCAGGAGTAGCCCTGACCCCGCAGACTCGTGGAGGTAACATGAATTGTACATACATTAGACAGATCATGAAAATTTAAAAGGATGGATCAGTTTACATATGGGTTACATGAAAGCTCATATGCAGTTGATTTTGTTACAATAATTTAGATGATGATTTCCATATTAAATCTTTCATAGCTTTACAAGGTCATGGCACAAGCCAGAATGGCTTGTGGTATTTCTTATTGGTTACAGATTTCTTTCCAGGGTTTAACATGTGAACTCTTTTTATCCTTTACAAATAAGGAGTATGGAAGGGTTAATAACAAATGTAACAATGAAAGATAGATCAAGGGCATACACATGCATGCCTACAACATCTCACTAATGTTATCTTGCATGTACAAATTATAAAAAAATGAATGGTGACCATGTTGTTTTGTTTTTTTTATTACCTTTTTCACAGAGTTCTTTTTCCATTCTTCTGAAGACTACTTTACAGTGCGGTGTATATGTGACTGCTTAATGGACAGAAGAGTAACTAAAAGGGATGTAGTTACAGAGCATCTTCAGGCACACACAGTCAGAACCATGAGGGGGAGTAGAATACATCCCTTCCT
Source organism: Hyperolius riggenbachi (assembly GCF_040937935.1). Classification (NCBI taxonomy): domain Eukaryota; kingdom Metazoa; phylum Chordata; class Amphibia; order Anura; family Hyperoliidae; genus Hyperolius; species Hyperolius riggenbachi. Next base: position 432,383,007 of record NC_090646.1, read on the forward strand.
CATAGACAGTGCCACATACAGTTTACTCATTAGCATCTGAGCAATTTTCACCTCCCATTCATTCGCCAATAACTTTATCACTACTTATCAAAATGAATTGATCTATATCTTATTTTTTCTGCCACCAAGAATTTTTTTTTCTAAAGGCATTTAGGCAACAGGAAAATTAAAAAAAAAAAAGAAAAAATGAATTATTTCTCAGGTTTTGGCCATTATAGCTTTAAAACAATACATGCTACCATAATTAAAACCCACACATTTTATTTGCCCATTTGCCCCGGTTATTACACCATTTAAATTATGTCCCTAGCACAATGTATAGCGCCAATATTTTATTTGGAAATAAAGGTGCATTTTATTTTAGTTTTGTGCCCATAACTGTTTACAATCTTATAATTAAAAAAATATTAGTAATATAATCTCTTGACATGCATATTAAAAAAAGTTTAGACCCTTAGGTAACTGTTTTTTGTTTTTTTCAAATTGTAATTTTTTTTTTTGATTTGGGTATTTTTTGGGTGTGAGGGGTAAACAGTTAATTTTAATTGTAATTTGTTGTGATTTATGTGAAAAAGATGTATGTACATGTAGTTTTACTATTTGGCCACAAGATGGCCACAGTGATTTTTTAAAATTCCCATCCTGTAAGCGAGAATCTCGCTTACAGGAAGTATAAGGAGGATGAGGTTTTGTATTTTTTTGGTCAGAAAGACAGCGGCTTTTTATAAGAAGCTGTCCGGCTTTCTACTGGGGACTTAGATCAATGAATGGGAACTAAGTTCCCATTCATTAATCTCTGGGCTAACGGAGGGCAGCCGCAGCATGGGAGCGCACAGCGGCGCAACAGCAGCCGCCTGGACGGGACAATCACGTCCAGGCGGCTAAAATGGTTAAAGACTGTGTTCCTCAAGCTCCCCCCAAATACTTTTAATTACTGTATTTTAACATTTAATACAGATTTAAGGTCCATACTCACCTGATGATGGATCTGGTAACCTCACAGTGATGCCTCTCAATGAACAAGGTTCCCTGTTCCCTCTTCCTGCCCACGGGAACACGCAACGGCACATGATGGGCACAAACGAGAGTTCAAGCAATTGCAGCTCATTGCACAGGAGTCATTGGGGATCCTAGAGATCTGATTTGCCTTGACGGTCATTACTGCTGTGCGTTGCAAATCATCGTTCGCCTAATCCCGCACTTATCCACAATCAGATGATTCCCATCAGTGCCAGCTAACTGAAACTCTGCTGTATAAGAGAATACATAGAGCTGAGCCATAGCTATTCTTTAATGTCAAATGGGGGGTGGAACAATACAGATGCTAAGTGTTGGTCTTTGCATTGACCAGAGACTTGCTCTTTTTGGGTACCTTCCTTCCTGTACCTGTTTGTTTCTGCTGTGCAACTTACTTTTTTTTCCTCCCTCACCTAACTATGGCTCTGCTAATCCATGACTTTGGCTCATGTGGGGTCATATATTTCATCATCTGCCTCCTTCTTAAAAAGCTTTTCTCAGAGTCAATGATGAGAGGGAACACCTCTCTTTCTGCTTTTCTGATGTCCGTTCTTGTGGAAACATGAGCTGTGGAAAACTGATACCGGTAGTGGACAATGATCCACCCTGCTATTCCTCTGTTGCCTGGTCCTCCTGCTCAGAATAAATTAAGCTTTGGTGATCATTATGTAGAATGTCATGGCTCTCTCTAGTTGCGCTCTTCCAAGGGGTGGTCAACACCCTGTTTAAGACATGGAGGCATGCTTTGCTATCTGTGCAAACTTAACATAGAAACATCTGGATAAGCAAGTCTATATTTTGATTTAAGTGCTTAAATCTGAATGACCACTTGGGATCACACACCTTGTTGGTTTTGGTACAAGTGAATAAAACATAATTAAAGGTGAGAGTAGTGGAGATACAGCAGACAGGTAAAGAAAGAAACAAGAAAAAGAAGGAGCGCGACAGTTCAAGAGGTTAGGTGCAAGAAAACACCCAGCAAACCACAAGAAATGCCGCCTCCTATCAGCCAACAGATAAGCCAATCTTCATGTAGAAAACAACGGAAGGTACGTTCAAGTTGTTATTCAAGTTTTATTTCCAATGAAAAATGTCAATAAAACAATCACATGAAATGAAGGAAGTTGCCACTGCATAGTGGGCAACAGGTGTTTTGCCTTGCAAAAATAGCAACTTGAATATGCCCTCTGCTGTTTTCTACAATATTATAAGAAAATGAAAGTGGTGTGAGGGAAGGAGGGTTATATATAGGCATGTAGGTATCAAATTGGGGCACACAGTATTCTTCTGTGTCCACTATCGGGAGAACACTGAACAGCAATAGTGTGTATACCCATTGCTCTTCCTCAAAAATATTGCTGACCATGTGCAGTTTGTTAAATATCAACTAAACAACCCAAAAAGATATTAGAAGAATATTTTGTGGACAGATGAAGCCAACATAGAACATTTTGGCTTAAATAAAGAGTGTTACATTTGGAGAAAGGAACACTGCATTCCAGCATAAGATCCTGTCTGTGTAATATGGTGGTGGGTGTTTTCTAGCTTGGGCACTTTTTTCTGCATTTAGGCAGTACAGTCTACCATCATTGATTTCTGAGCTATACCAGAGAATTCTAAAGGAAAATGCCAAAGCATCTGTCTGTGAACTAAATATCATGATGCAAGAAAACAATCCTAAACACCCAAGTCGTCCTACTAAGGTAATAAAGAGAATGCTGTTCTGTAAGGAGGGATGGGCTTTCATTTTGATTGAAAATTGATTTGAAATTAAAAAGTTGATGTGAAGGACTGTAAACTACTGACTGCAAATGTTTTGGGTCACACTTAATACTAAGATCACCATTCACTTACTCTCACCACCTACACATATGTTATAGGATCATTTACTTTAAATAAGACGTGACTAAATATAATATTTGATTCCTTATCCTTGGTTCTACTGATATACTTTTAAGACTTGTTTGAAAATCAGATTATGTTTAGGCCACATTCATTTAAAAATAGTGGCCTGTGGAGAATTTCCCTCCACTGCTCGGGTGTGTACGGATACTTACTGATCACACTCCCGGTAATCAGATAGGCCCCAAAGAAAACTTTACATAGGAACAACTCCCTACAGAGATGTAAAACAATAATAACTGGAGGGTGGAGACACCCAAAAAGTAATAAAGCAGTTGACATTCATTGCACAGAAATATGGTCAGATAATGATCAGACTTGAGCACCTCAACCCATCAAAAAGACTCAGTTTTTTTTTTTTTTAAATTTTCACCGTCATACCGGCTGCTATATTCTACAGAAGAGGTAAGCCAACCACTGTTTTTATTTATTCTATAACTTTTGTGCACCTGCACTTTCAAATTATTACTAATCCACTTGCGGTGTAATGATTGGGTGCTGCAACTCAGACGTCTGATTATGTGTGATCTGCAGAATCACCAATAATACAGACGCTATACCTGATTATGTGGTGATCTGCAGTATCACCAATAATACAAGTATAGCTAGCAGTATACAAGGTGTGTTGTACATGGTGCAACAGTACAGACCTCTCCAGAGGAGCTGGAGGGTCTATCAACAATACTAACTGAGAAGTAAGACCAGACCTCACCAGGAACTGGTGGGGTCTTAACTGGAGGAGTAGTATAACTAATCGACCTTACCAGAGGAGCTGGTAAAGTACTAACAAAAGAGTAACAGAGAAGTTTGGCTAAACCTTACCAGAGGAGCTGGTAAGGTACTATCAGCACAAGCGACTGAATAGTTTAACTAGACCTTCCCAGAGGAGCTGGCAAGGTACTATCAGTCACAGGAGCTGTATAATCAGAACTAAACCTCACCAGAAGGGCTGCTGGGTCCTATTCAAAAGAGCACCTCAAGAGTGGCAAGGGCCCACTGGTAAGTAGAGAGGTCAGACAGGCAAGCTTCGGCAACTGAGAGGCAAAAGCAGTACAGAAACGTGAGGCAGAAGAATCGTGAGTTATCAGGCAGAGGTTCAGCAACTAAGTCAGATAGGCAGAAGTACAGAATCGTTGAGCAATAGCAAGGTCAGAGTATAGCCAGAATCATACACAGGTAATCAATAATACATTCAATAATTAACTATAGATAGATGTATATCGCAAACACTGCATATACATCTATCATCAGCAGGAACCTCACTAGGTCTGAGCGCTAACACGAGTGTATTCGCAACAGCAGACGAGTTGCCAATGACCAGTGAAGGCTTAAGAAGCCGAGGAGAGCCCAGCGCCACGCCCCTCAGCAATCAGCCAATCCGAGCGGCGCGAGTCATCCCTGACGTCAGCCGACCAGCAGGTCAGCTGACGCGCCTTCTTCCAGCATAAAGGTCCTGTCTCCGCGCGCGCCCGTGTGACACAGTGACCCTATGAGCAAGAGACAATGCCGTTCCCGGCGTGCTAGATGCCGACGGAACGGATGAGGCCTGTGAACAGGGAACAAAGGCGACTGCGGATATACCCTGCGTGTCCGCAGCCGCCATAGTTGCGGATGTTACAGTACTCCCCCCCCCCCCCCCTCTAGGCATGGACTCCGGACACGATCCACCTGGCCTGTCAGGATGCAATCTATGAAACTCCTCTCTGAGTTCTTCTGCATGCATGCGACAAACTGGTACCCAAGATCTCTCCTCTGCACCATACCCTCTCCAGTGGACTAGGTGCTGTATGGAGTTACGCACCAGGCGAGAATCCAAAATCTGCTCTATCTCGTACTCTGATTCTCCATCAATCACCACAGGGTGGGGGGGGGGGGGGAGAGGAATCCACATGCACGGCAGGTTTCAAGAGGGATACATGAAACGTTCTACCACCCCTGAAGCTGGGTGGGAGCAAGACAACATAGGTAACATTGTTGACCCTTTTGGACACAGGGTATGGCCCTATAAATTTGGGACCCAGTTTAGCAGAGGGTTGCTTTAGGGCCAAGTGTCGAGTAGAAACCCACACTAAATCTCCTGAAACAAAATTCCATTCCTCAGAACGTTTCCTATCTGCCTGTCTTTTCTGGGTAGCAAAAGCCTTTTTTAAATTATCTTTGACTTTCCCCCAGATCTCCTTCAATGTCCCTGCCACTCCTCCAAAGCCGGGAAAGGTGATGACACCACCGGCAGAGGAGAGAATTTCGGTGATCTCCCCGTAACCACCTGAAAAGGGGAGAATCCCGAGGAAGCACATTTCAAATTATTATGGGCAAATTCTGCAAAAGGCAAGAATTTGACTCAATCCATCTGAGCATCAGCCACGTAACATCTAAGGAACTGCTCTAAAGACTGGTTGACCCTTTCGGTCTGCCCGTTAGTCTGTGGGTGGTAGCCGGAGGAAAACGATAGATTCATTCCCATATGATGACAGAAGGCCTTCCAAAATCTGGACATGAACTGGACTCCCCTATCTGACACCACATTTTCCGGAATTCCATGCAGTCTGAAAATGTGATGGATGAAGAGCTCTGCCAGCTCCTGTGCAGTGGGGAGTTTATTCAAGGGAATAAAATGGGCCATTTTACTGAACCTATCAACTACCACCCATATGACTGTTTTACCTTCCGATCTAGGCAGTTCGCCCACAAAGTCCATGGACACATGGTTCCAGGGCTGCTCAGGCACCGGAAGTGACTGTAAGGTACCCACAGGAGCCCGTCTAGACGACTTACTCCTAGCACATACGGAGCAATTACTGACAAATTCCTTACAATCTGACACTATCGAGGGCCACCAGATGCAACGGTCCAGCAACTCCTGTGTGCGAGCAATCCCTGGGTGACCGGCATTTTTATGGGTATGAAAGGCATGAAGAATCTTAAATCTGAACTGCAATGGTACAAATAGAACCCCCTCTGGTTTCCCTTCAGGGACGTCTTGTTGGAATGGGCTTAACGTAGGTACCCAATCCACCCAGGTATCTATCTCAGGGGGTTCAGAGGATGACTCAGAAGTCCCTTCCACTTAAATTTCGGTGATGGCTAAGATAACATTCTCCAAACAATGATGATGACAGTAAGGAGACCAGCTTAACAACTGTCTGGAACTCCAGTCGATCTGAGGAGAATGTTTTTAAGCCACGGCATACCCAGAATGACGGTGGAGGTGGACATCTTGAGTACCAGAAACTGTATTTGTTCCTTATGTAGGACCCCTAGTTGACACAACAATACAGGAGTCTGGGTGATGGACTGTTTAATCGGTAATGGGGAATCATCCACTGCTGTAATCTGTACCTGTCGTCCCACAGGAGTTAGAGGAAAACCAAATCTGATAGCAAAATCATAAGCCATAACATTTACAGCCGAACCCGAGTCTATAAAAGCCTGAGTGGAGTGAACCTGCCCCTCCCAGGTGATAGAGCACGGGAGTAATAAACGTTTATTGTTTAGAGGTAAGACTGGATTGCCTAGGGTAGTACCTCCAGTTACTCCTAGGCGATAGAGTTTTCCGCCTTCTTGGGGCAAGCAGATACCATATGCCCTTTCTCAGCACAGTAAAAACATAATTTTTCATAGCGTCTCCTGCTTTTCTCGACCTCTGTGAGCTTGGTTTGCCCAATCTGCATTGGCTCCTCATGAGGTGGAGAGGGAGACACTGGAGCAGAAAAGGTACCAGAAGCAAATCTCCCTGGTTCTTTACTCCGAGCTTATTTCTGGTAGCGAACTCGCCGATCAATTTTGATTGATTTAGGTTCGGAGTGCCCCAACATCAAATCAGCAACTGCATCAGACAACCCCGATTAAAAACAATCTAAAAGTGCGTACTGCCCCCATCTGGCTGACACTGCCCATCTCCTAAACTCAGCTGCGTAAGTTTCGACAGGATTATGCCCCTGCCTGAGGGTCTTCAATTTCCTTTCTGACGTTATGGCTAAATCGGGATCATCGTATATAACTGCCATTGCCTTAAAAAAAGTCATCAACTGAAGCCAAAGCCTCATGCTCCTGAGGGAGACTATAAGCCCAGGACTGCGAATCACCAGATAATAACGTCTTAATTAATGTAATTCTCTGCAGCTCCACCCAATTGCACAGTGTCTCCATATTATTTTTGGTCTGCTGTTCTGTAACGATTGGGTGCTGCAACTCAGACGTCTGATTATGTGTGATCTGCAGAATCACCAATAATACAGACGCTATACCTGATTATGTCGTGATCTGCAGTATCACCAATAATACAAGTATAGCTAGCAGTATACAAGGTGTGTGGTGCTTGGTGAAACAGTATAGACCTCTCCAGAGGAGCTGGAGGGTCTATCAACAATACTAACTGAAAAGTAAGAACAGACCTCACCAGGAACTGGTGGGGTCTTAACAGAAGGAGTAGTATAACTAATCGGCCTTACCAGAGGAGCTGGTAAAGTACTAACAAAAGAGTAACAGAGAAGTTTGGCTAAACCTTACCAGAGGAGCTGGTAAGGTACTATCAGCACAAGCGACTGAATAGTTTAACTAGACCTTCCCAGAGGAGCTGGCAAGGCACTATCAGTCACAGGAGCTGTATAATTAGAACTAAACCTCACCAGAGGAGCTGGTGGGTCCTATTCAAAAGAGCACCTCACCAGTGGCAAGGGCCCACTGGTGAGTAGAGAGGTCAGACAGGCAAGGTTCGGCAACTGAGTGGCAAAAGCAGTACAAAAACGTGAGGCAGAAGAATCGTGAGTTATCAGGCAGAGGTTCAGCAACTAAGTCAGATAGGCAAAAGTACAGAATCGTTGAGCAATAGCAAGGTCAGAGTATAGCCAGAATCATACACAGGTAATCAATAATACATTCAATAACTAACTACAGATAGATGTATATCGCAAACACTGCATATACATCTATCATCAGCAGGAACCTCACTAGGTCTGAGCGCTAACACGAGTGTATTCGCAACAGCAGACGAGTTGCCAATGACCAGTGAAGACTTAAGAAGCCGAAGAGAGCCCAGCGCCACGCCCCTCAGCAATCAGCCAATCCGAGCAGCGCGAGTCATCCCTGACGCTAGCCGACCAGCAGGTCAGCTGACGCGCCTTCTTCCAGCATAAAGGTCCTGTCTCCGCGCGCGCCCGCGTGACACAGTGACCCTATGAGTAAGAGACAATGCCATTCCTGGCGTGCTAGACGCCGACGGAACGGATGAGGCCTGTGAACAGGGAACAAAGGCGGCTGCGGGTATACCCTGCGTGTCTGCAGCCACCATAGTTGCGGATGTTACATGCGGGAGGCAAACTTTGACACCCCTATCTGTCAGAAGCACTGTTGAATGCTTATGATTTATGTGCACATAAAAACATAGTGATCAAGCTGAACAAATGTTCGCTATTAACTCTTGCAACACATAGAGCCACACTGAGAAGCAAACTGAAAGCATTGAGCATTTTCTCAGCAAAAGTGGACTTTCCCTTCAAATTACACCCGGATTGAGAGGGATACAGAGGCTGCCATATTTATTTTGCTTTTAAACAAAACCAGTTGTCTAGCTGTCCTGATGATCCCCTGCCTCCAATACTTTTAGTCATAGACCCTGAACAAGCATATGCAGATCACATGCTCTGACTGAAGTTTGACTGGATTAGCTGCAAGCTTGTTTCAGGTGTGTGATCCAGACACTACTACAATCACAAACATCAGCAGGACTGCCAGGCAACTGGTATTGTTTAAAAGAAAATAAGTATGGCTGCCTCCATATCCCTCTCAGTTTAGGTGCACCTTAACTCATTTAATGTTAAACTGATGTGCCAGCTGGCAAACATCTAAAATATCTTTAATAGTCTTTAGCTATATCAATAAACATAATGTATCCTTTCTATAGATCTTTTTCCTACATGCATGAATACAAACATACATAAATTAGGGGCAAAATGTTAATTATCCTGAAAACTGTGTTAATTCAATGAGTGTGCCCTTCCCAAAAATACTTGGTGCCTTTTTCAGTTCCCTTTATAATAAGAGACTAGTACAAAGTTATAATTAGCAAATTGTCACTTTATATATATTGATATGGGAGTGTTGTGACAACAGTTATGTCCCTGCTTTTCCACTCTGTCTGTATATTTGTTGTACAGTATTTCCCTACTGCTGTATGACTTAGAGGGTGTTCCAAATCATGAATTTTGGTTTGAAATATTTAATGACCCAATTGAGCTTTCTAAATGAAGCTCTGGCAGACCACCCAGCTGCAGCTTGATAAAATAACAGCAATTGGTTTGACAAATGACAGAGATAGCGCAGCCCCAGGCAACGGGAGCAGGATATATTACAGCCTCATTACTAGGAAGAACTTACATCTAAAACACTAATTTTCAAAAGTTGTACTAAATATATAAACCTCATATTATGATAATGAAAACACCAAGTGTAGCTTGAAAGCAGAGTAAGTCAGCTAGCAATTTTATATTTTATGTGAAATTAGACAGTGCTGATGCTTTAAATTGTTTCCAAATGGCAAATGTGAAGCTAAGTAGCCTTGCTAGATATAAAATACCAGTGGTCTATGGATTTCTCAGATGTAGGTCTGGCAATGTGATTACGTTTGCCAGTGCAGATGTTATTCTACCCCTAACCACACGGATAACAATATGCACAGACAATTTTGAGTTATTTTGGTGATTTTAAGATAAAGTGTTCTGTACGTGCAGGAAGAGAATCGGTTTCAAATCTTTTAAAACTTGCTGAAATTTGTTTTGGAATCTCTCTTTAATCTACAATTAAAGGGGATATCCGGGAATTTTTATCTTTAGAAGATGAGACAGCCCCCTATACCATAAAGTAAGAGTATCCACTGGGTACACTTATCTTTCATAGAAATTAAAATAACAGTCATGACCCACAGATTCAGACCACCAGGCAGAGACTCAGCATTCTGCCAATAAAGGATACACTGCTTCTCACTGAGCCCTGCGGAGGGGAGAGGGGTGCAGAGAGGGCTCTAGTGCAGGCTCCTGGCTGCCATGTTCAGCTAAATAAAAAATATATGAATAAATGGTATTCTTAAAGAGAAATACATTTATTAGGAACTCCAAAAAAATTGCAACGCGTTTCGCAGGCTCAATCCCGCTTCATCAGGCAATACAGGGAGGAGTATCAAGCGATCTGCACTAGGATTCAAGTTAAGCGCCTCAGAGGCGCTATGGCGACGAGCGGAGTGACGTCATGGATGTCAGCCGACGTCCTGACGTCTGCCGCCTCCGATCCAGCCCTTAGCGCTGGCCGGAACTATTTGTTCCAGCTGCGCAGGGCTCAGGCGGCTGGGGGGGACCCTCTTTCGCCGCTGCTCGCGGCGGATCGCCGCAGAGCGGCGGCGATCAGGCAGCACACGCGGCTGGCAAAGTGCCGGCTGCGTGTGCTGCACTTTATTTCATGAAAATCGGCCCAGCAGGGCCTGAGCGGCACCCTCTGGCGGTAATGGACGAGCTGAGCTCGTCCATACCGCTAAGGTGGTTAAGGTGGCTACTAGCAATACAATTTTCTGAATGATCATTTACAAATTATTCTTTGTATGAACGTTTGGAAATGATCGTTTGGGACCACTAGTGGACAAAAATCTCCAACCCAATCCGATCAGATTAATGAAATTGATGCCTTTTTATAAAGTGACATTTAACACTAATTTATAGTTGTAACGTTTATCCCTGCAAGTTACTGTTTTCTTTAATCCTGATTCTAAACCAATGACATCACTAGTTTGACCTGTCCAATGAAAACGAAACCTCCAAAAATATGGTGAAAACAGCAGTGTATTTTATGAGTGAAAAAAAAAGTTTTTTATAATTGGCTAAGGCTTGGTTCACATAAAAATGTGCCCTGGCCTGTTTGTTTTGTATCAGTTTTATATGTGTTTCTTTGGCTGTGTTCACACATAAAAGGTGTACATTTCCGGTCCCATAAAGTAAAACACTGGCAGGACTGGAAATGTACAGATTGATGAGCGTTCGTATCACAAATTGCACAATCACTTACACTGCTGACAGTTGTTTCATAACCAGGGAGTCATCCGGCTAGCACCAGGATCCTTAGGCCTGTTTCACACATAAGTCTGCACATTTACGGCTCGGTCTAGCACTGTCCTGCCCTGTCAGTTTTGCATCTGTTTTCAATCACCTTTTATGTGTGTACATCTTTTATGTGTGAACACAGCCATAGAAACACATACAAAACTGCTACAAAACTGAATAGAACTTGAACAGCAGGAAGAAATATCATTATAATACAAACAGATGGGTGTTCAGGGCAGGTGACTGATACCCAGTAGGCATGTCTGAATCAGGGCAGGCAGTCATTAGGGAACAACCAGGGTATAAACCAGGGTCCCAACAGGTATCAGACAGTAGGCAACCCAGGTTGGTAACAGCAAATCACTCTGGACTTACATGTGCACAATAGTCTAAGGATACAATCTTGAAACAAATTACCCAAGAGAAACTACCAATGGGTCTATTCAAGTTGACATACTAAAATATGTATAAGTGATCCCCTTATGTGTCCCCTTTTAAGATACAAGTCTTATTTATGGGTAAACAGGGACCTTAAAGGGGATAAACTATAGACAAAACCTTGTCATCAACCTCAATAGGTAAGTATTGACCCAAATCATGCAATAAACAATTAAAACATCAGTTTATTATAAATGTTTTTGGTTTTAAAAATATTCACATAAATACAAATACACAGTATCCGCATAGCCATTACAGCAAAGTCATGATTAAACAGTTTACAAACATTATGCATAGTTCCCAATAAGGGTACCATAAAACTGGAAATTGTACCTTATATCATGTCCACCACTATAGAAGTATCATGGAAATCCCTCTTTGGGACAAATATATCCATATATTTAACAGTTTATGTACAGCCAAGGTAAGCAATCAGTTTTCTCGACACGTTTCGTAAAACATCGGACCATACAATATTCACCTCTTCAGGAGTAATGAATATCACGGCTAAGTTTTATCGCGTAATTGGCTTGAATCAATTAAAATCTCAGGAAAAAGGTATGCTTTTTTTTTTTTTTTTTTTTTTTTTTTTTTTTTGCAGGATTGAAATAATCGCAGTTATGTCAAATTAGAAGTACATGAAGAACCCACAGTATGCAGGTAACTTCCTTATGATGATTAAAGTAGACCAGTGTTTGCTGTCGGCTGTCAGCATGAAGTCTGAGGATATGGCTCAGCGTGCGTTCCCATGATAATGATACGATCTTGCTTGTAATATGAGGGACTACCTAATGTAGCCAGTCAATGTATATTCACACTGTTTACCCTTCTATCATATAGATTTGGTAACATTGTACAATTAATGTTGCATTATTAGTGCATATGAATTATGTTGAAGCCTTGGCAGTTAGTTACAACATTTGTTCTGTATTCTGTAATCTAACTGTATACAGTACAGTATATTAGTACTAGTATCATATTGGGAGTAACCAGTAGAAAACTTGGGCTGCAGATTATGCAATTAGCCACTAGATGGCATGTGCTCCTATAAAAGGGAGTGTGTGAGAAAGTGTTTTTTCTTTTTAATACTGGATGAGCATGCACACAGGTGGCTGGTATAAAAGCAGGGCTAATGGTGGGATAAAAATCTGAAAAATTGAAGCAGGTAGGGAGGTACCAGGAAGGACAATCACCGATTCCCTTGTGAGTGAATTGTGAGCTGACCTGTGACAGTGCCACTCCTAAAACCCCTCCGCTCCTAGTTTGCTGGGGATACATTGGTGGCAGTCTTGACCAGGTGAGGAGCATGCAGATCTTCTTAACATAAAAGATTTGGTGGCCCAGGTAAGGTAACCTTGCACTTGGTGTAAATGCTAATGTGCCACCTTTCATAATGCTGCAATACCTATTTTCCATCCGAGGATAATCATTTTGTGATCTGTGGACATATTTTCTTAAATACTGTATGTATTTGATGTAGGGTGTCTAAGGGCTGGTTCACACTGCAAGTGCCCTAAGTGCATGTGATTTCAGAAGCTCTTACTAATGTAATGCTATGTTTCTGTTCTCACTTTAGCGATGTGATTTTATAAAATTCACCCATACTATCAGGCTAGGTTTCCACTGCTGCGAATCCGGGCCGATTCATGCCAACAAATTCGTATGGAATTTGGCAGCCTATTGAAGTCAATAGGAAACATTCAAATTCGTGGGCGGGAAAAATTCTGACGGCCTGCAGAATATCCTCGCGTCACCCGTCCAAATCCCATAGCCGTGCATAGCGCAGCTAGAAGGATTCGGCTGTAAGCTGTGCTGGCATCGTGTCTTGCAAGATGCATGCTGAGTACAGTGGAAACGTAGCCTTACATTAGCAAGAGTTTTTCAAATTGCTAGCACTAAAGAGGTCTTGCAGTGTAAACGAGCACAGACCGCAGGATATCCCATCTCACCCCACCTCTCCTTCGGACCTCTGTTTTGTGGTATAATTTATTCCTCCAGCCTGCTTTGTCAAATTGCATGTGTGAGTGTTGTTAGGCAGGTCAGGGTGGTTAACTCAAGCTCACCCCACTTTACAAAGTAGTTGGGCTTGGGTACACACAGTCAGGTACCATAAGGCCATAATCAAAACCAGATGTCTAGAAATCCCAAATAGACCCTGGCTTTGGGTGGTGACTGCGCTGGAACAGCTAAATATTCCTTTGCAAAAAAGGGAGGAAAGCAGCCCCCCAGTTGCAAGCATCATGGGTGATATAGCTGTACCACTTATATGCCACTTGAGAGATAATCACAGTGCTGGCGTTTGTATGTTCTTCCCGTATTACTCCATATTTACTCCATTTCTCTCCCACATCCCAAAAACATACAGTTACTTTAATTGGCTTCCCCCACATACTGACCTTAGACTATGATGGATGTATGACTGTGGTAGGGATTAGACTGTGACATCCTCTGATGGATCAGTTAGTGAATAGTGATATATACTCAGCAAAGCATTGGGAAAGATGTCAGCACTATATAAATAAAAAATACATAAAAAAAAAAACACTTCATAACGTGGCCTCCATAATTCACTAACCTTATTAGAAAATTACAGTTGCTGTCTGATTGGTCCAAGATTTGGAATACGGAATGTGCACATGTGCAGGGATATGTTGATTTAACAAGGAATAACAACATACTCTAGTCATATTGCTACACAGTGTATTCACCACAGAATCTGTGCTATGCTACATGTACACTGAATGCTTCAGAGCACTTCAAAATAAACAAATACAAAATGTAGTTATGGCAACTCACCACCAAATACCTAAACAGTTTAAAACAGATTGACCAGACTTGACACGAGTTATAACTAAAGTAAACTTTATGTGCATCAGTGAGAAATTGTCCACAATCTTTGTTGATCTTTGCGCTCATTTCTTTAACATTTGGTCACCATGGCAGTCAAACAAATTATTATAACATGACTGAAAAATTATACACCCTCCGAAAAAGAAAAGCTAAAATGTATAAGATGATGTACCATATTCTGTCACTTCAATACATACAAAAGAAAAAGAGGTGTGTGCTCAGACCAGGTATCATCTGACTTATATACTGACTGCCAATTGTCTATTTGTCGTGCTATTCAGGTTGGCCTGACGTCATCACCGCGGACCGGGAGGGAGAGGCGGCGAACGGCTGCGGGGAGAGCTGCGGCGAGGAACATGCTGGGTAGTGATGTCTCGAACCTCCGATTTTCGGAACCTTCGTGGAAGGTTCGGTTCGCGGAAAACCGAACCGCAATAGACTTCAATGGGGAGGCGAACTTTGAAAAATAGAAAAAATTATGCTGGCCACAAAAGTGATGGAAAACATGTTTCAAGGGGTCTAACACCTGGAGGGGAGCATGGCGGAATGGGATACATGCCCAAAGTCCTGGGGAAAAATCTGGATTTGACGCAAAGCAGCGTTTTAAGGGCAGAAATCACATTGAATGCTAAATTGCAGGCCTAAAGTGCTTGAAAACAGAGGTCCCCAACCTGGGGGCCGTGGCCCCCTGGTGGTCCGTGAGCAGATTTCTCCCTCTCTCTCTCCCCCCGCCGCAGCCGCCGCTCCTGTTACCTTATGCGGGCGGCCGCTTTCTTCCTTATATTCCCCATAGCCCCTCTCCTCTTTGAAGCATCTCGTACAGCAGCGCTTCCTGTGCGGCTGCTGTAAGGAGGGAAGGAGGCGGGGCAGCGTTCCCATGGTAACGGCGATCGCTGCTACAGGAAGCCGCTGCCCTGCTTACTTCCCTTCCTTACAGCAGTCACGCGGGAAGCGCTGCTGTAATACGAGATGCTGCAAGAGGAGAGGAGCTATGGGGAATATAAGTAACTGTACAGGCGACACTGGGGCAGCTATACTGGGCTAACTGTACTTGCTATTCTGGGCTAACTGTACTTGCCATTCTGGGCTAACTGTACTTAGTATACTGGGCTATGTATACTTGCTATACTGTGGAATATGGGAAAAAAGGGGGGGCTGCCGCCGCCCCCCTCCCCCCCTGGGGGGCCCTCCGGAGAAAGTTGTGGTCGGGATAGTGGGCCCCGGGCTCAAAAAGGTTGGGGACCCCTGCTTTAAAACATCTTGCATGTGTATACATCAATCAGGGAGTGTAATTAGAGTACTGCTTCACACTGACACACCAAACTCACTGTGTAACGCACCACAAACAGCTGTTTGCGTAGTGACAGCCGTGCTGGACTGGTGCGCAACATGGCCAGAGTGCAGGCCGTGGCAGTTTTCCAGCCCATATGGTCGCCGGGCTGTGGTAGCTCAATGATAGAACAACAGTGACTGTCCAGCTGACCAAATTTGGTCTGTCCACAATGAAGCAACGACCTTATTATCTTCTTGTATGTGGGTAGGCATAGGTAGGAGTCCCAGTATAGGTAGGTAGGCATAGGTAGGTGCCTCAGTAGTTAGCTAGGCATAGGTAGGAGACCCAGTATAGGTAGGTAGGTGTCCCAGTAGTTAGCTAGGCATAGGTAGGAGTCCCAGTATAGGTAGGTAGGCATAGGTAGGTCCCCTAGTATAGGTAGGTAGGTGTCCCCGTATAGGTACGTAGGTGCCCCAGTAGTTAGGTAGGCATAGGTAGGTGTCCCCGTATAGATAGTTAGGCAGGGCCTGGCTGGCACAGTAATAACAATTACCAAGGTCCAGCTGCAACAGATAGGGCTGTATAATGTCAGCGTCAGTGAGCAACACACACACACACACACACACACACACACACAAACACATCAGGAAAACATTAGCTCTCAAAAGAGCTGTTGAGGGGTGCTATGTTAGCAATAACAATCAGCCAGGAGCAAGTCAAGAGCCTAACTAATCTTTCCCTAGGAGAAAAAAATCTGCAGCAGCTCTCCCTAGTCTGTCTATTTGCAGCAGGCACACGAGTGAGTGTCATGGCCAGCGAGCCTGCCTTATATGAGGGGGGGAGGGGCTCCAGGGCTTAGTGTAGCCTGAATGGCTACAATGTGCTTGCTGACTGTGATGCAGATGGTCAAAGTTGACCCTCATAGTGCATTATGTGGCGAATCGAACTTCCGCAAAAGTTCGCCTGGTCCAGGCGAACACGAACCACCAAAGTTCGTCTGGAACCATTCACCGGCGAACCGTTCGCTATATCTCTAATGCTGGGAGCTTGGGGCTGGACGAAGCCCCGGGTAAGTAACCCTTATTACGAAATGCCTGATAACTCCTTTAAGTGTCATAAAGATTAAAAAAAAAATTCAATAAACTCATGGAGAGTATAGTGTCTCAGTGCATTTTAAATTTTCTATAAACATAGGAGGTTTATTCAATAATATTTAAATTATACTCTAATGGTTAATTACTCAAAATGATGTTGACTGCCACTTGCATCAATTATTTAGGAAGATGTGATTTTAATAGAGGATAGAGGGTACATTTGCACAGAAAGAACATTGCAGCTGGGAGTGTATCAAGAAATTAGGAGATGTGTGTGTGTGTGTGTGTGTGTGTGTGTGTGTGTGTGTGTGTGTGTGTGTGTGTGTGTGTGTGTGTGTGTGTGTGTGTGTGTGTGTGTGTGTGTGTGTGTGTGTGTGTGTGTGTGTGTGTGTGTGTGTGTGTGTGTGTGTGTGTGTGTGTGTGTGTGTGTGTGTGTGTGTGTGTGTGTGTGTGTGTGTGTGTGTGTGTGTGTGTGTGTGTGTGTGTGTGTGTGTGTGTGGTGGTGGGGGGGGGGGGGGGGCTTGGGGATTGTAGACCGCTTTGTAGGTTAGAATTACAAGCGTGAATGTGATCCAGTGGGTCATTGTGAACTAGTGGTGATGCTGGCAGGGAGAAGCAGAATTGGAGGACCAAGAAGGGACCTGGAAAAGGAGAAAAGCTGAATTCAGAATGGATTTGAGAAATGCCAATCTTTTATCTAGTAGACCACAGATGATAATGTTAAAATAAGAAAAGCAGCATGTGATAAGTATGTGCAGTGTCGTTTTGAAGAAGGGAGGGGGAACAGTTCCCATAAGACAGTAAGGGTAGGTAAACGCTGAAGGTTGGGGAATGCTGCACTATCCATCTGCTGGAGATCAACAGCTGACAGGCATATTTTGATTATGCAGCATTAAAGTGGACCTGAACTCTTGCACAGGACAGAAGAAAAACATAGAGAAATGCACCCTGTATGTATTTAGAGAGTTAGCATATTTGTGTCTAATCAGAAGTTGTAATCTGATCTCTCCCCTGTGTCACATGACTGCCTATGGTAAGGTAAGCAGATAAGCCCATTTGGGAAGTACTGGCTGTTAACAATATGTCTTCTTCCATGAATCAGGAAGTAGACACATGCAGATTTAGTTCAGAATTTGTATCAGCTGTCACTCATAGTTTGTTCAGCACTTCATTGCTAGTCTTGCTATGTTGTAGACTACTTTCACAAGATGCACATCTGATTGAAGATGTGATTTGTCTGACTATAAACAGCCACTTAGCCTCAAACTTTCAATGAGGCGAAGATTCCACTTTAATTTTTTTCTGGAAGCAACCCCCCCCCCCCCAAAAAAAAAAAAGTTAGGTACTTACTTCAGTAGAGGGAAGGAGGGAAGCCTCTGGATATTCCACAGGCTTCCCATCTCCTCCTCAGACCCACGTGTAAATCCAAGTTGTGAAGGAGCACCACAGAAAGTGTAGTGGTGTGCCATGACCCCAGCCCCTGTGTCCCAGGTGCTCACAACTAGTCCAAGTACAGATGGGTCAGCACCACCAGACTGCGTTGTTTATGCAACTAATATGAAGAAAGAGGCGGCACAGCACTGCCTGCAAAACGTTGTTTCTATTGCGGAATAGACACTACATGTTATGGACCCGTGGGTCATTCATCAGGTGCATAAGAATGACATAGCATACATGCAGTGCAGATATAGGTAGCTGGTAGACTGCCCCACCCGGGCTGAACATCTGCCCCACCCATCACAATGTTAACCCTTTAGTGACATAAAAAATATACAAATTGCATACAAATTTATGTGACAATAATGCAAGCACAAAGTCCAAACATGGTCAATGGCATTCCTATTGGCTACCAACTAAGACATAACCAACTGACCATGATTCTGAGTACTCCTGGCTGTGATTCTGGGTTTGTAGCCAATAGGAATGCCAATGACTGTGTTTGGACTGGTGTGCTTGCATTTTTGTGGGGAGTGGGGCAGTCCACCAGCTACCAATGTCTGCATTGCATGTACAGTATATTATGTCGTTGTTATGCACCTGATGAAGGACCCACAGGTCCGTAACATGTATTGTCTGTTCCGCAATACAAGCAACTTTTTGCAGCCAGTGGTGTGCCGCCTCTTTGTTCATATTGGTTGTACCTGGACCGTCGAGCAAACTGGTCAAGGCCTGGCACCGGCACATCCCCAAGATCCTGTATCTGGGAGCTGTTTTCTATGAGCTGTTTTCTATGGAAAATCTTGTCTGTTTGCATGGTTTATGCAGTTTGTAAAAGGGCATTCTGCCTGAAACAGCAGTCTGTCATTGTAAACCTTGTTTTTATGAAATAAAAGAGCTATTTATATGTCTGGTGATGGCGACCCATCTGTACTTGGACTCCTTAGACCCACCGCTGCTCCCTGGGACCCTCTACTTCTTTGTATTTGAATGAACATGGCCACGCTATGCATGCATGAGTGCGTCTGCGCAGTAGCTCCATGGCACTCGTGCATGGAGGAAAAAGCTGTGCATGAGTGCTGTTGTGCTACTGTGCAGAGGTGGACCATACTCATGCCTGTGCAGTATGGACACACTCATGCACAGATGGAAATGCACCCACATATATTTGAACTAGCTCTTAGGCTCAGTCTACACTTGTGCAGATGCAGAACAGAAACAGAACACGCATCTGCTTTACGCAAACACATCGTTCCGCCTCCATTCCATGTCTGCAGCGTCGCTACGTTGGCCCGTACGCATACCCACTCACCTGTCTCGCCGCCACCACTCATCCTGTCACTTGTCCCGCCACTTGTCCCACTGCTCTGTCCCTTCCCCAGCCTGGAAGCCAGCAGAAGCATGGCTCTCTATAGGCTGCAACAAGCCAATTCTGACGAGCAACAGGGAGAATTTTCATTGGTTCAATATGAACCAATAAGAATTATCTCTGTTGCTGAGGATTCCCATTGGTCTATTGCAGCCCAATGTAGAATCCCCATGCTTCTGTCAGCCTCCAGGCTCTTCAGCATGGACTGAGCGGCAGTGAGTATGACGTCATGACGGCAACGGGATGCGGCCGAAACGGGAGAGGCAGATGCAGCGACTAGCCTAGTGAGAGTGGACAGTGTTCATTCTTATAGGCTTGCATTGGACACGTTGTCCAGTCCAGGAAAAAGTGTCAAATCCGGACTCTCCGTTACGTTTTCTTTCTGCGCAACATGCGATTCGTGTTTCTGCTCGGGTGGAAGCGGGTCTTATTTTTAACATAGGATCCAGTTCCTGCATTTCTGCAGAGCTTTAAAAATGTATCGGTTTTTTAAAACAAGTGAGAACAGGGCCTTATTGAATGTGTTCAGCGGGTTCCAGCGATCGATTGGTGTGGTCGAGGAGGATGGGGTAAGGCTCTGGACTATCTAGTTTGGGTATGTTATTTTATAGCATGTAAACGCTTGGGAAGGGTTTTTATAGCATGCAGTGGTTTGGGGTGTTTTTTTTTTTTCATAGAATGCAGGGAGGTATTTTCTGGGGCATCATTGCTACTGCATCAAAAATTCAACAGCTGGATTCAATTCAATTCTACTGTGGGTCTTTTTGTTCTCTAGTTTCAAATGCTGCAAATTGAAGAAGCTATTAGGGTTACAGTTAATTTAATCTATTCTAGGTCACTATTAGTCATTTTTTTAAGGCTGTGCCACACCCCTGTGACAGTTACAGTCTCTATGACACATAGGGCCTGATTCACAAAGCGGTGATAACTCAGTTATCACGCCTAAAAGACTTTAGGCGTGATAACCTTTGCACTAGCAAAGTTATCACCGCTTTGTGCTCTAACTCGCATGAAGCTCCCGCGCGCAAAGTTTGCAAAGTCCCATAGGGCTTAATGGGCACTTCGCGCGAAGCACGGTGCGCTGTGCGCGCAAAACTTTGCGCGCGGGAGTTCGCGTGAATTCCTTCAGATCACGCCTAAACTAAGTTTAGGCGTGATAAAGGGCTTTTCACAGGCTTGCAAAGTGTTTGCACCGCTTTGTGAATCAGGCCCATAGAGTCGGACTTACAGAAAAAAGTTAGATCCGGAACACCACAGGCTTAGAAGCTTGGATTTCTTGGAGCATAACTAGGGTTACACTACGTGTCTGAGGTGGTGAAAAGTACCTGAGAAATTGCTCTGCCCAAATCATGTACTCTACTTTTCTAACCATAAGATGCACTTTTTCTGCCACAAAAGTGGGTAGAAAAAGTCAGTGCTTCTTATGGTCCAAATACAACAGGGACAGGGGAGGAAACAAAAGGTAAAACGGGGGATACAAGAGGTACAAGGGGTCATAGTAATGGGGAGGGGGAATTGTCCATAAGATGCCCCTGCACCATGGATGCACCAGGTTTAGTATCTTTTCCCCCTGGTTTTTGTCCTCTAAATCTAGGGTTGTCTTATCGTTAGAAAAATACGATAGTAACCAGGGGCGTAACTATAAATCATGGGTCCCCCCCAGGAAAACTTTGATGAGGTCCCTTAAGGTTCACAACACTTCCTTTGCCTCTTCTTGGATACCCTCACAGCCTGAAGGCCTGTCTTATAAGACTTCTAAAACAAGTGTGGCCATCAGTATCTTCAGACCCATAACATGTGTAGCAACAGAAACACCTGATCTGGAGCATCAGAGAAAGGGAAGCTTAGTAGTTGCCCCCCCCCCCCCCCCACACACACACACACACACACACACCTCTGGGCCCCCCTAGTTATGCCCCTGGTAGTAACCATGATTGTCCTCCAATAAAGCAAGGTTGCAAGCCTGTGGTTTGCAGTCTCTAATTATTTTTGCAGGCATGATTTACCTGTGGCCAGTGTCTCGGCACTGGCAGACTGTGTCTTAGACCAGTGTGGTAAAGATTGGGAAACAGTGGAGAACTTAAATGACACAACACACCTGAAATGAATTTGTAAAAAAAAAAATGCAGCTTGGAACATATCAGACTGTCAGGAAGTGCATTTCATTGGCCCACGTCCAAACTGACTACAATTTGCATACAAGTCAAGATTATAAACATCTTATTGGTCATCGCTATTCTTCGGCACATTCTTTCAGAAACTTTTCTATAAAATCCAGGCTGTTCTGATCCCTGTTTACATAAAAACATCACTGAAGGCAACAAGATGTGATTCCATCTACCCAGACAGGCAAAGGTCAAGTATAGCCCTGTGATGCACCATAGAAATAAACATGTGTATGCGTTTATATGTCCTCAGATGCTTTACTAAAGGATTTTAAATTAAATCAACAGTATAAAACATTCCAGGACATATTTCAAAAGCTTTACCCTATTAAAATTTACAATTTTGCTCAGGAATATGTCCAGGAACTGCAACATCATTGTAATAAACCTGTCATCGTGGGTAGCTGTGTGAACTCACTGAGCCCTCCTTTCCACAGAAATCTCTCAGTATAATACAGGGATGGTGTATTGCTTAGTCTGCAGCAGAAGCAGGATGCCAGGAAAATAGACCACTCACCCAGCCTTTCCAACATGACTATGTAACTCAGACAAAGCATCTGTTATCCAAAGCAGGAAAGAAAGCTGGAAGTTCCACTGCTGTTCATTTACATGTAGTCAACAGAACATGTTACTCCAAGTGATTAATGTTTCATTTGTATAGTATAGGAGCAATTACATATACAGTGGGATGTGAAAGTTTGGGCAACCTTGTTAATCATCATGATTTTCCTGTATAAATCATTAGTTGTTACGATAAAAAATGTCAGTTAAATATATCATATAGGAGACACACACAGTGATATTTGAGAAGTGAAATGAAATTTATTGGATTTACAGAAAGTGCACAATAATTGTTTGAATAAATTAAGCAGGTGCATAAATTTGGCATTTTATTTATTCCAAAACCTTTAGAACTAATTATTGGAACTTGAATTGGCTTGGTAAGCTCAGTGACCCCTGACCTACATACACAGGTGAATACAATTATGAGGAAGAGTATTTACGGGGGTCAGTTGTTAGTTTCCCTCCTCTTTTAATTTTCTCTGAAGAGTAGCAACATGGGGGTCTCAAAACAACCCTCAAATGACCGGAAGACAAAGATTGTTCACCACCATGGTTTAGGGGAAGGATAGAGAAAGCTGTCTCAGAGATTTCAGCTGTCTGTTTCCACAGTTAAGAACATATTGAGGAAATGGAAGACCACAGGCTCAGTTGAAGTTAAGACTCGAAGGGGCAAACCAAGAAAAATCTTGGATAAACAGAAGCAACGAATGGTGAGAACAGTCAGAGTCAACCCACAGACCAGCACCAAAGACTTGCAACATCATCTTCCTGCAGATGGAGTCACTGTGCATCGTTCAACCATTCGGCACACTTTACACAAGGAGATCCTGTATGCGAGAGTGATGCAGAGGAAGCCTTTTCTCTGCCCACAGCACAAACAGAGCCTCTTGAGGTATGCTAAACCACATTTGGATAAGCCAGCTTCATTTTGGAATAAGGTGATGAGGACTAATGAAACTAAAATTGATTTATTTGGGCATAAAAAGGGGCGTTATGCATGGAAGAAAAACAACACAGCATTCCAAGAAAAACACCTACTACCTACAGTAAAATATGGTGGTGGTTCCATCATGCTGTGGGGCTGTGTGGCCAGTGCAAGGACAAGGGATCTTGTCAAAGTTGAGGGAAGCATGGATTCCACTCAGTATCAGCAGATTCTGGAGACCAATGTCCAGGAATCAGTGACAAAGCTGAAGCTGCGCCGGGGCTGGATCTTTCAGCAAGACAACGACCATTAACACTGCTCAAAATCCACTAGGGCATTCATGCAGAGGAACAAGTACAACGTTCTGGAATGGCAATCTCAGTCCCCAGACCTGGATTTAATTGAAAATTTGTGGTGTGAGCTAAAGAGAGCTGTCGATGCTCGGAAGCCATCAAACCTGAATGAACTAGAAATGCTTTGTAAAGAGGAATGGTCCAAAATACCTTCAACCAGAATCCAGACTTTCATTGAAACCTACAGGAAGCGTTTAGAGGCTGTAATTTCTGCAAAAGGAGGATCTACTAAATATTGATTTCAATTCTTTTCTGTGGTGCCCAAATGTATGCACCTGCCTAATTTAGTTTAAACGATTATTGCATGCTTTCTGTGGATCCAATAAACTTCTTTTCACTTCTCAGATATCACTGTGTGTGTTTTCTATATGATATATTTAACTGACATTTTTTATCGTAACAACCAACGATTTATAGAGGAAAATCATGACAATTAACATGGTTGCCCAAGCTTTCGCATCCCACTGTATTTCAGGGTAGTCCTGAAATCCACAGAAAAGGTAAAAATGTATTCCGATGGAAGATGAAATTCCACTGCACTCTAGGAAAATTAGTTCTGGTTAGAAATCCGTAAAAGTCAATCTTTGACACCCACCGCTGTCTTTATGCCAGTCTTCCCCATTGCCTTACAGAGCACACATAGGAATTTGTCAACCAGGGCCGGATTTCTGGAAAGTCCACATAGGCCAAGGCCTTGGGCGGCTGTAGGCTAAGAGGCACCTAGACATGAAAGATGGGTTGCTACATATGAAAGATAGAGGTGGAAATTGGGAGTAACACATGAAAAAGGAAACTGATGCTCAAGGGAGCTGTTCATAAAAAAGAGGGGGTATGGTACATGGAGGATACACATGGAAGAGAGACTGCACATGAAATGGGAGGAGCACTGTGGCACAAGAAAGGGGAGACACAACATACTTAGCCTACGGGTACAAAAAAGTATAAATACAGCCTTGTTGGCAACACTTGATCAGCCCAAGCATTTGTGTATGTGACATTTGCCAGATAAGAGCTGGATTATTCTTATCAATCGTATAAGTCTCAATCTGGCCATATTTTGATATCTTTTTCGCATGGCACACATGGAATTATGGTTATTGTATTACTTTATTTTTCTATGGTTTTATCTATGGTTTTTGATAAAATCGAAGTCACCAAATCTCAGTAAGCGTGTATTGATGTTAATGTGCATTGTTAAATTTATTATTGTACATCAACCACTCTATTGTCCTGGAAGTACCTGCTTTATTGGTGTCTCAATAAAATTTGATTTAAAAAAAAAATTATTGTCATCTGCTATTGTCATGTTTGAGAGCGCCTTCCCCCGATCTCCTGTCCCATTACCCCGGTAAGGCTACTCACACTCTATGGGCACGATTTACTGCTTCTTTGTCTTTTATTTGTATGTGTGCAGATACTTGTTCACTGAATATTTTTTTTTTTGCACTGTTTGCACATAGTGCTGCGTGCGTTGTGTGTGCATGGGTGTGGCCACTGATTTTTCAGTGGAGGCACATATGCACGTGGCTGCGCCCGCAGCGCTTATATATATGTCTATATATGCATATGTTTGTACATTTAAGACCTGAGTACTTGATTTTTTGCACTTTACACTTCCATGGAATGCCGATTATGTAGTTCATAGCACTGAGTCACTTTGTTAGTTAGGAGTACTTACGGTTATTGTCATTTTTGCACTTTATTGTTTGTGGACTAGTGTTTGAAGGGTTCACACTACAACCTTTCCCTCTGTTATTTGCATTTTTTTGCACTTATAGCACTCCCCTTCACTTTAGCCTACTGGGGTTTATTAATTAAACTGATGTTCTTTCAATTCATTATTAACCTCTGGGACAGGATTACTAATTACTATTAGTTTTAATCGGGAGTTTGTAACCATTTTAATGTATTTTATTTCTGAGATATATTTTTTGACCTAAATAAAGTGATTTAGTTATTGTGTGAAGCCTCTATTTACATGGTATTATCACTTAGCTTTGCCCAAATTGGCCCCTTTCCTTGTATTGCATCAGAACACTATCATACACAGCCTAGAATCTCAATTTGGAAGTCTGATTCGATCTGGAAACTCATGGTCCATAATATACTGTAGTCCCATTCCATTGGAAACTGATTGCCCTGAAATAATAAATACGGTACATTTTGTATGGATTCTACTGTTTTTAATTGATCCTGTACTCTTGCATGTGAATGTACAGTATGTTAGCTTGCCGGCATTATGGACACTAAAAAAGTTGGCACCGACATAAATCTTTTAGTCTTATTTTTATATCATTGTACAGTTTTTCTTCTTGAATAATGTAAAATATGTGTGTTCTTTTTGTTTTCTGTGTTGTTTTTTTTTTATAATACCATGTTATAGTGTATTGCAAGCCTTCATAATGAGCAATATTTTCATTCTATGAATATTTGTTAGAATAGGGTGACTTTTAGTCGATCTGCTCCTTCCTTCACCAAAAGAAAGAGTAGAGCAGCCGGATTTTTATACATACTGCCATTTACATTTTGGCATTGGAAGCCCAGGCTTGTTGTATGATGCTTGAATTCAGTGCCTGGTAACAAAGCAACGCTGCCTTATTGGGATGCACTGCTTTGATACAGAGCCTAATAAGAGGTTTACATGTCAGACTGTAATGGCAAAGCTGACCCTAAAGTGTAATACAGGAGGTGAAAATCAGCCTATTAGGAGAGGTAGTCCGTTTTTGGCTGTCTGCACGTAGCTGCCACTTTACTTGGCCTGAGGAAGAGGGCTTTGACCCACGAAATGCATTGCCTGTGATCATTAAAAGTCATAATTATTTTAACATGTCATTATTGAGGTAAGCTACCTCTTTTTTCTTATTTTATTTGGTTTGAACCTAATTTTAACCATCATCTGGGCGCCTCTTACCCCCTTTGTGCTATAAGAAGAGTTAGGCTACTTTCACACTGACATGTTGCATCGCATTGTGTCAGACAGAATGATTGCATCACAAATGCGATTATATTGTAATGGTACATTCACAAAAGTGTGCTAGCTGTGCGGTCAGATGGAATCTGTGGAAAAAGCCATATTATGGGGTCACAGAGGACCGGCGCGTTCATTCTCTTTTTTTTTAAATGAACTGTACGATTCACCAAATGCATCACATTGCATGTGTAACGCACAATGCAACTTTTCCCCTCCGTTGCGATCATGTATTTACAGGTTGTGAATGGCAAGCACTAGTGTAATGTCAAACCAGCCTTATGGTTGGGGAGAGGGTAGGGGTGGTTAGCTTTTGTTTACACCGTTACACTAGTTGCAACAAACAATTAAAATACATTCATATCAAATTATGCAGCATAGCCTCACAGCTATATATAAGACGTGTATATATAGTCGTGAGGCTATGCTATATAATTTGATACAAAAGTATTTTAAATGTTTGTTGCACCTTATGCACGACTGCACTTCATAGTTGTCCCCTAATGAAGCCCCCAGAGTTTATGGGAGTGAAACATGTTGGACTAGGTGGAGGGTGGTGATTGTGTGTTACTGTTACACTAGTGTTAGATATCAAGGAGAAGTTACTGTTGAGGGTTTGTAGAATAACATGAGACATTACTGTTGAGGGGTGGAGAATAACATTTGGGGGAGGTTAGGGTTAAGCATAAGGAAAAGGTTTATGTTAAGGGGAGCCTAGGATAAGTTGGACATCACTTTACAAGAATGAAAAGGTGGTATTTCTGATTTGGACCTGATTGATTTACATTTCATACACTATCATATGTAGTTCCATAGCATGAAAGATGGATGGTTGTGGGATCATGCTCCGCCATCTTAAATGTGTACATAGCTATTACTCTACTTAAGGTCAATCTGGGGTCACAGACTTTCACCTCCCATCAGTCGCCAGTTGTTGAGGGTAACAGGCACTATTAGACGTTACATCTGTATTGAGTCAACATACTGTACAAATGGCCGAGCTCAGAGCTAGCAGCATATTAATTACTTCACCTAGCACATTATTTCACCATAAGTAATTAACTGCTGTTTCAAATTAGCATTTCATCAACATTCTTTTCTTTCGTGTTTTGCTCATGAAATTCTCCAGTACTTAGAGTCACCTGATGCTTGAAGGTCATTGGTGTTGTAGAAGTTGTGCTGTGTTAAAAGCCAGATTTTTACCATTTAAAAAAAAATTAAACGTATTTCTGACTGTAGACAGGCAGTTAACTACCTGTGAGTGGAAATATTTTTGGAACTTACTTTCAGTATGATGAGAATCACAATGGAATGTGTGTTCTTTTACTAGAAAGTACTAGCAATGGATAGAAGCATTAAGTAGATTCCATTGGATTTTGATGAAAACTAGTCAAATTGTGCTCTATTTTTCTTTCTTCCTTTACAGCAACCAAATGTTTTCATTCTTTCAAGCAGATCATCAGTAAAGCGATTTTTCTAAAACGGTATGGACAGACAATGTCTAAGCTATGGTTGATAGAACAGAATGTCTTGGCACTTGCGTATAAATACTTTTAAAAAAAGTGATGGATATACCTTAAAAGGTGCTGTACAGGGGGCAGAATCTATAAACACACACTGAGAATGTTAACATGTGAGCTTGGAGTGTTGTTCACATAAAATAGTTCTCTGTGACTCACTGAGCTGGGCAGACTCAGCCTGTAGCAGTTTTGTGCTTAGATAAGAATTGTCCTCCTTTGTGAATACCAGAAAAGATGAAATGTTGTCCATGGAAACCTGTCAGAGCTTATTTGCCTTTTCATTTCCTGCAAACCAAAGGAGCAAGTCATTCTGGGTACCAGGACCTGTGCGTTAAAGTCCATCAGAACTTCCTCACTGCTCTAAAAGATTAGCCACAGCATGACAACCTTTAGGGAAAAAATCTTCTGAATAAGAAGATCATATATAGAAATTTAAAAAAAAAAACCTGAAGTTTTAACTGCATCAATTGTGCAATGAGCGCAAAAAGCGTTGAGCTCAGTCTTTCCTGCAGAGGATGAGCCGCTGTGGAGCTGTGAGTCACAGCTGCTGATTACACAATGATAGAGCTAAACATACACCGCGATGTAGCTAAACATAAACACAGGTCACACTGCAATGGATTTGTACAGCACCTATGTGGAATTAAAAATTGTCATGGTGTGCTGTGCAAGAGTTCAGGTTTGCTTTAAAGGGATACTGTAGGGGGGTCGAGGGAAAATGAGCTGAACTTACCCGGGGCTTCTAATGGTCCCCCGCAGACATCCTGTGCCCGCGCAGCCAGTCACCTATGCTCTGGCCCTGCCTCCAGTTCACTTCTGTAATTTCTGACTTTAAAGTCTGAAAACCACTGTGCCTTCGTTGCCGTGTCCTCACTGCCGCTGATGTCACCAGGAGTGTACTGCGCAGACACAGACCATACTGGACCTGCGCTGTGCGCTCTTGATGACATCAGCGGGATCGAGGACACGGCAACGCAGGCGCAGTGGTTTTCTGACTTTAAAGTCAGAAATTACAGAAGTGAACCGGAGGCGGGGCCAGAGCATCGGTGAGCGGCTGCGCGGGCACAGGATGTCTGCGGGGGACCATTAGAAGCCCCGGGTAAGTTCAGCTCATTTTCCCCCGACCCCCCTACAGTATCCCTTCAATCAAAAGTAAAAACTTATGTAAAAAAACTATGTATTGCTGGCATTAACCATCAAGCTCCCTTATGATACAATTTTGATTGTACAATCTTACCCAATGTATGTAGTAGAGGGTAAACTGAATATACATTAACCACTTAAGCCCAAAGGGTTGTTTATTTTTTACATCTGAGCAACTTTCACCTCCCATTCATTTTCCAATAACTTTATCACTACTCATCACAATAAATTGGTCTATATCTTGTTTTTTCTGCCACCAATTAAGCTTTCTTTGGGTGATACATTTTGCTAAGAATTATTTTATTCTAAATCCATTTTAACAGGAATATTAAGAAAGAAATGGAAAAAAAATAATTATTTCTCAGTTTTTGGCCATTATAGTTTGAAATTAATACATGCTACCTGTGAGGAAACGCGGAAAAGCCGCCGCAAGGGCTCAGAGTGAGGCGGCTGTTTCCGCGTCTAACATGGCGGCACAACGCGAAGAAACTGCTGCATGCCGCATGGGCAGAGTGGTAGAATCCGCGTTGGAGGCGGCGGATTGTACGCATGACATAGCGGCTGGACGCAGGGAAACCGCCGCTTGCTTAGAGAGCGGGGCAGCGGTCTCCGCGCCTGGTCACATTACAAGACATGTCTGGTGTGGCTGGGACTGCTAGTCCACACAGGTTCAAAAGGACACGCGCGCGCGCTGAGAGGCAGAGCTTATATGACAGCTAGAAAAGGGTCAGCTGACCAGGCGGTCCAGCACTTAGGGGAGGCGCTGGAGAGCACTTTGCTATATATACTGGGTGCTGGTCATTCTCTGGTTGTCTGCCGTTGCGATCACTACGTGGTAGCACTCAGACCTTGTCTGTATCTGTGTTCTAGCATAGTTTCCAAAGGTGTTGACGATCAAGGACCTCACACCTTAGCATTAAGAATATTGAACTGTATTATTTGTTATGACCCTTTGCCTGTCCGACCACTCCTTTGAACTCTGATTCTGTACCTTGCTATTTCTGTTACCCTGTTGCCAATCTCTGCTCGTTCCTGGACTCCGTATTGGCCTCCTGAATCTGTACCTTATCTGTCTGTGTGTTAACGACCTGGCTTGCCCGACCTCGAGAACTGGCCTTACTGTTAGAGGCAGTTCCCAGACCTGTTAGTGTCACCCTTTCTCGTGGGTGTCACTCACGCTCTGTCCTTCCTCCCCTCAGCCTGGCTCCTCCCCCCTGGAGAGTCTAGGCCAGAGGAAGGAACGTACTTCTGGTGAAGTACTCAAAGTATACTGTTGCATCTAAACACTCACTTGTTATCTCAGGTGTCCAGAGGTTAGTAGATATATCTGATTATCGGTGATACTGCAGATCACTGATAATCGGGTATATTCTGTATTCTCGGTGATACTGCAGTTCACCGGTAATCAGACCCTCTCTGTGTTACACCGATCGTTACACTCCCGTAATTAAAACCCATTTATTTTATTTGCCCATTTGTCTCGCTTATTACACCATTTAAATGATGTCCCTATCACAATGTATGGTGCCAAAATGTTTTTTCAATTTGCGTCCATCACTATTTACAAGCCCATAAATATACTCCTTTGACATGCATATTTAAAAAGTTTAGACCCTTAGGTAATTTTTTTTTTTTTTTTTTTTTAATTGTCATTTTTTTTTTTTTTTGTATAAAAAATTTATGTAGGTAATTTTTTGGTGTGGGAGGTAAAGAGCTAATTATAAATGTAAAAAATGTATTTATTTATTTAAAAAATTGATGTGTTTGTAGTTTTACTATTTGGCCACAAGATGGCCACAGTGAAAAAGTCCTGGAAGCGTGATCGTATGCTTCCAGGAAGAAGAATGAAGATGGGGAACTTTTTGAACTTTACTGCGGGGGTGGGCTTCTATCAATGAAAGGGATCTATAATCCCTTTCATTGATTGCTGGGCAAACAGTCTGCGTGGGAGCGCGCGGCCCGCGGGAGTGCGCGCAGCCCAACTGGACGAGAATGTTCGTCCAGTTGGGCTTAAGTGGTTAAATGGATAATTTAGGTAGTCCCTCATATTATACAAAAGTGGTAAGATTGTACAATCAATATTTTATCATTAGTGGGCATTTTAAAGCTAACATCAGCCTTAACCCTTTAATAAAACTAGCATTAACCTTATCCATGAAAGCCATCCAGTAGAGTAGAGAGGATGGCATGCACTGGTGGTAAGGCAGCATACTATGTATCCTTATCACTTCAGCACTCAGAAATTGCTGATGTGACATTTTTCATACTGTAAGGATTTCTTGCTCATCACAGCCTAGTAGTGTATAAAGAAGAATGTATGAATGATGGTTACGCTATGAGATCAGCTGAACAATGTCAAGCAATGTTAAGTTCCTCTAGACTACTGTTAGTAGTGGCCCATGCTGCTGTCTATGATTCATACAGGGATTGACAAAACGTCTTATTTATTTATTATTTATTGTATTTATAAAGCGCCAACATATTACGCAGCGCTGGACAATAAATAGGGATACATACAATATTTAGGGGTGACATACAGAAAAATGACAATACCTGAATACAAGAAAGACCAGATCATGCAGCACAGTATGAGTACAAGGTAATGCTTAGTCACTGGAGGGGAGCATGGAGATTAGGCAAGTTAGGTTCACTCAGATGCATAGCATGGGTTCACAGTAATGGAGGTGCATGATCAGGTAGGACACAAAAGGAGGAGGACCCTGCCCAAAGGCTTACAATCTAGAGGGAGAGGTAAGGACACGGAAGGTAGGGGACCAGAGTTCAGCTGTGGGTTTAGAGCACTTGTGAGGGGTAGTAGGCCAAAGTGAAAAGGTGAGTTTTGAGGGCTTTCTTGAAGATGTTGAAGGAGGGGGCTGCCCTAATGGGTGGAGGTAGGGAGTTCCATAGTGTTGGAGCAGCTCTTGAGAAGTCCTGGAGGCGTGCATGGGACTGGGTGATGCGGGGGGGGGGGGCGGTTAGGCGAAGTTCATTGGAGGAGCGGAGTGAGTGGCTAGGTGTGTACCTCTGAATAAGATCGGAAATGTAGGTTGGACAGGTTTTGTGGACAGATTTGTAGGTCAGACACAGTATCTTGAATCTGATTCTGGACTGAATAGGAAGCCAGTGGAGGGATTCTAGGAGGGAATCTGCTGTGGTGGAGCGATGGGAGCAGTGGATAATTCTGGCTGCCGCATTCATGATGGACTGCAGTGGGGCTGTTCGGTTCATAGGGAGACCAGACAGCAGGGCATTGCAGTAGTCAAGAAAATTGCTGTAAGGTGATATTTAAACCCCCCCTCAAAAAAAATTATAATTCAGAGTCTATGGATTATTCTGCCCTGCAGAGCGGGCTGGTGGGATTACAGACTGCCCAGATAAGAGCAGAGTCAGAGCTAGTGGGAGGGGAAGGGGAATCCCATGCATGTTGTATTATTTTCTACATGCTACATAGAGAAATCAGATCACATGACCAGATAAGGATCACTTTGCATGTATGGCACACATAACTTTTGCCCCATCTGCACCTCCTGATTCTGCGATGCTTGTCTAAAAAAATTGACGATATTGTTGAACTTGCAGAGGCAGGAAGGGGCAGATCTTCTCCTTTTCTCCCTCCTGTTCTACACCTGATCGCCACCCACTCTGTACCTCCTTCCAGGCCTCCCCTTCTTGATGATGAACATAGGAGGGCTGAAAGGAGGTGGAGAGTAGGTGGGGTGTGGGCAGAGAGCAGGAGAGCAGAAGGGAGCAGGGAGGAAGATGGGTTGCTGCTTCTTTCACCTGCACTGCGGGGACCAGGAGGAAATGCCCCCCCCTCCCCCCCCCTTCTAGGCTATGCCACTGTGAAACCCCTAAAGTTTGATTTTCACCTATGGAAAAAGGCTTTCAGAATAAATATTAAAACAACAAGGGGGAATTAATGCCTGAAATGTTTCTGTCTTAAGAGAGAAAACAACCAGAATTATAATCTCTAATACTGTATATACTGTATGTAAAAAGCTAAAGCTTAGCTCATTTTATAAACATGGAGAATTCTGTGGAAAGCTGTTCACTGGAAAGGAGGGTGTGCAGGTTACAATAAAATACTACACAGACCCTAAAATTGACAACTCTTTTTTACATTTGAAAAATCCACCTTTGTCAAATCACACTAAAACACTGTGCACGTGAGCCTCCCATGATGCAGTGCAGCAGAATAAAAGTGCCTTTTCAGAAGGTGTTGGGACAGGTGATTTGGTGACATCACACTCCAGTCAGCTAAGCTCTACAAGCATACACAGAGACACATGGATTGAGACACTGAACAGTCCAGATAAACTGGCTGTTCCCCCCTGCCAAAAGCCTATTTCAGTACTACTTTCTACACTTAACTGTGGCATTTATGATGGTCACCTGTATCTGGAAGGCAGAGTAAGGGTTCCACACCGAGTTTTGTTTAAATGAGACAACAAAAGACACACAGGAACTATCATTGTGGAATGCGTTTCTACTCCCAGGGCAGTACAGTAAAATGTGAACTAATCTTGCACATAAGCTGGTAGTAGTGGATATTGTAGATTGTTTAAGGTTCAGTTCACAGCAGGGTGTTGTGGTGCAATTTAATGTAGGGATTTTAATGCAGATAATTGCACTGCAATTATAAGTCTATGCAATGTTCAGAGACCATCCGATGTAATCCTAACGGACCCTGGTAAC
Organism: Hyperolius riggenbachi; assembly: GCF_040937935.1. NCBI lineage: Eukaryota > Metazoa > Chordata > Amphibia > Anura > Hyperoliidae > Hyperolius > Hyperolius riggenbachi. The sequence continues at coordinate 432,416,804 of NC_090646.1, forward strand.
CAAACGCAGTGTGTGCAGTGCGTTACTGCATAAGGCATGCATTTACATTGGCAGTGAAGCATACTTTTCATTGACTGTATGCTCACCATATGAGATGCAATGCTCACATAACGTGCCATGCGACTTTTCTGCTTCGTTGCTTTCCTGATTTTACAGGGAACGCAGGGCAACTTCCACTGTGAACCTAGCCTAATAGGACAGCATTTCTGGATAACATTTGCGTTAACTAATCCATTAGCATAGCAATGTCTATGCTATGAAAAGTAACATGCAGATGGGCATTTCACTGTGCCCGCATAGAAGCATGGACACTTCGCAATGTGCCTAGTGTTAACCTAACCTTACAATTATTTGAAGGGCATTTTAAATTGTCATTTTTGTTTGATTCCAAGGAAGAAACAAAATATTACCATTACAATCCAACTAGAGGCCTACACAGCAGATAGCATTGAGGGCAATGGGTGAGGGGGGAAGGGAAATGTTGGCAAAATGCAGAGTGTATCAAAAAAACTGAGAAAAGACATTCATGCTGAAAGCAAAAAATCCAATTGATGCCATTGCTAGCGAAAATTACCAAGCTTTATTAAAGACCAGTCAATAAAAACAATTAAAAACATTCAAGTTGTGGGGAATCACAGGGCAGCATAATGCTTAATATAATACACACTCAACTCACCTAAAGGATTATTAGGAACACCATACTAATACGGTTTTTGACCCCCTTTCGCCTTCAGGACTGCCTTAATGCTACATGGCATTGATTCAACAAGGTGCTGAAAGCATTCTTTAGAAATGTTGGCCCATATTGATAGGATAGCATCTTGCAGTTGATGGAGATTTGTGGGATGCACATCCAGGGCACAAAGCTCCCGTTACATCACATCCCAAAGATGCTCTATTGGGTTGAGATCTGGTGACTGTGGGGGCCATTTTAGTACAGTGAACTTATTGTCATGTTCAAGAAACTAATTTGAAATGATTTGAGCTTTGTGACATGGTGCATTATCCTGCTGGAAGTAGCCATCAGAGGATGGGTACATGGTGGTCATGAAGGGATGGACATGGTCAGAAACAATGCTGAGGTAGCCCGTGGCATTTAAACGATGCCCAATTGGCAATAAGGGGCCTAAAGTGTGCCAAGAAAACATCCCCCACACCATTACACCTCCACCACCAGCCTGCACAGTGGTAAGAAGGCATGATGGATCCATGTTCTCATTCTGTTTATGCCAAATGCTGACTCTATCGAGACTCATCAGACCAGGCAACATTTTTCCAGTCTTCAACTGTCCAATTTTGGTGAGCTTGTGCAAATTGTAGCCTCTTGTTCCTATTTGTAGTGGAGATGAGTGGTACCCCGTGGGGTCTTCTGCTGTTGTAGCCCACCCGCCTCAAGGTTGTCCGTGTTGTGGCTTCACAATTGCTTTGCTTCATACCTCGGTTGTAACGAGTGTTTTTTTCAGTCAACGTTGCTTTTCTATCAGCTTGAATTAGTCAGCCCATTCTCCTTTGACCTCTAGCATCAACTAAGCATTGTCGTCCACAGGACTGCTGCATACTGGATGTTTTTCCCTTTTCACACCATTCTTAATTAGACCAAATAATAACTTGAGGTGCCCAAAAGTAATACAATTATTAAAACAATTTAAAAGAAAGGTAAGTGTAGGCTCTGAGCCCTATTGCACTGATGATTAAGCACTGTATTTCACCTGAAGATGAGGCCTAGAGCCTTGAAACATGTGGTCTATTGTGCCCCATTGTGAATAACATTTATGAAAAATTGATCAGTCTGCTTATGAAGAAAGGAACATTTACCTTCCTTTTAACCAGTTTGTAATAATGTTCCTACTTTTTGGCACCCAGAGGCATTGTCTTGTCTTAATAAAGTTATAAAAAATTCAAAAGAATACACAGGTGTAACGCACCTTGTTCAGTATACAACCACAATTTTAAAGCACAACGATCATTCTAAAACCAGATGTCATATCAAGAAATGTACTCAATAAAAAATAATCAAGTTATCCCTGTTGGGGGATCAGAAATGTTATGTTTATCAAGGTTTTTTTTTTTTTTTTTTTTTTTTTTTGTTGAGCTGCAACCAATTTCAAGGCTGAGTGGGGATGGTACTTCCCCACATGGGATTATAAGTGTAGCTCTGTCTAGCAACCTTTGACTGTGAGTATCCAGTTATCACAACACTTCATATTTGAGGATACTACACCAAATCGGGCTCCCGATATCCCTGTGTTCTCCTCCCCCCTTTCTATTCTTACTCCACTAGACTTATTAATCATTGTTCTTGAACAAGACAAACTGACTTGTAAATATTCTGGTACTTCAAAGAATGTTTTTTAGCCCAATGTATATATCTTCTGGTCTTGGCACCTCTTGATTTTAAAATATAGTTTGATACATAGGCCTCAATTCACTAAAATCATGCTGGAAATAATAAGGCAAGAGAAAACTTACCACCACGCAGTGAGAGAGTTATCTTATCTCTTCATTCCTTAAGTTACCTCCTCTGTAGTTAAGTTACCTCCTCTGTAGTTATTTTCACACGCAGTTAATCAACAGCCTGTCTTTAACGTTAGAATTCTGGAGTTATTTGAAGGGTTGAAGAGTTAACTTCAAGACAGAAGAGTTAACTTTAGGTTTGCCTGAGGTAAAATGTTTCCTGAATACCACATGCCTCATAACCATGGTGATAATATGCAATTCACTTTTTCACCTGAGTTTTCTCCTAGGTGATATTTTTAAACTCAATAAAATGCCTTTTAAGCTGCCAGCAAGCAAGAAAATACTCAAAATAATTTTGATAGTACTTTTTAAACCACTTTCCCCACCACTACAGTATATCTACGTCAGCTGTGGCACCCTCCAAGCCACAGTGACGTAGATATACTGACCTGGCTGCAGCCCTGCTGTGCATGGCACTATCAGCTGCAATACTAATTGGTGGAAGGGAACATGTTCCCTTTTGGCCAATTAGTCCACCCCCCTCCCATGAATGATCGCTGCAGTAGTGAACTGCAGCGATCCTTCATCTGTCCCCCTCGGCGCACAAATAGTAAAAAAAAATCATCCAGCAAGCAGCCTCACTCACCTACCTCGTTCCTGCGACGATCCTGAAGCCTGATCCTCCGATCACCGCTCTGCATTCAGATGCATATTGCCGGAAACCCGGGTCCTGGATTGATGACGTCATCAAGCCGGGACCTGGGTTACCGGCAATATGCGGCTGACTGCAGAGCGGAGAACAGAGGATCGGGCTTCAGGAAAGTCGCAGGAACGAGGTAGGTGAGTGAGGCTGCTTGCTGTTGGATTTTTTTTTAGGATTTCTGCACGGAGGGGGCTGCCTCATGAGGGGGGGCATCTGGCTATCGATCCTGGGGGGTGGGGGTAGGATAAATAAAAGGGGGGGTTACATATTTGTTGGGGGGCATCTAATTGACTAAGGGGAGGGGGGATTTACTAATTTGGTGCATCTGGGCAACTGGGGGGGCAGTAATCATATACTGGGGGCACATTTGGCTATAATGGGGGGGGGGCAACACTAATCCTGGGGGTACATCTGGCCATAATGGGGTTAATCCTGATCCGGGGACACATATGGCTATATAGAGTGGCACTATTCCTGGGGGTGCGTCTGTCAATCTATTCTGGGGCTGTCAAACGCAGGGGACACATGTGGCTATGCTAGGGGGGCTGATATTGGGGACACATCTGACTATACTGGGGGAGGCGGTGATACTAGGGACACATCTGGATATCTATACTGGGGCGACTTTAACTGGCGGCACAGTTTTTATGTCAATCGCACTTTTTATTTCCAAACAGGAATTGGTCAAAATTGAGAAACAATGCAATTTTTTAAAATTTCCCCACTTTTTCCCATTAAAATGCATAGAGAGGAACATTTTACTTCGTACCAAATACCCCCAATAAAAGCTTAGTTTGTCTTGAAAAAAACGATATATATAGATAATTTAAGTGGCACGAGTACAGATGAAGTTATTGCTGATTAAAAAGGGACACCGCTAAAGTGTCAAAACTGCTCTGGTCAATAAGGGGAAAACAAGGTCTGGATGCGAAGTGGTTAACCTGCTTTTTGGTACTTTTTTAGTTGTAAAGTGTTGTAAAGTTATTTTAAATTGAAGATGAAAACTTATCCCCTAGGAGAAAACTCAAGATTTTGATTTGATTTGATTTGACAGGAGATAAGCTTAGTGAATTGAGGCCATGGGGCCTGATTCACTAAGACAAATAGCATGCCTTATGCGATTTAACACACCTTATCAGAGATAACACGCCTTATCAAACATTTCCCACAAGTTTTATACAGGAAACGTTTCCACCTGGCTGTACCTGACCCCACCTGTTTGTGGATAACGGATTTGCTGACTGATAGGAGAAAGCAAGTTAGGCTGAGGAAGGACATTTCATATTCCCTGATGCTTAGCACTGACACTCTTCAAAGCTTTGTACTCTCCTCAAAGCACTACTCCCTCTGCACCTTCACAGATTCATCTGTAAAGGTTCGGATGATTGCAAATAATGCAGTAGCTGCACTTTTTTTTGAGGGTTGTGAGTTAGCTTGTAGATCCATAGTGGTCAACTCTGTTGTACAGGTGCAACTATGTGGAACTTAAAGCTCCTACTTCAGGCAAAAAATGTTTTCCTAGGCCTCTAGCAAAAGAACCTTAATCAGCTGCAGGGCCGGTTTAAGCAACAATGGGGCCCCAGGGCAAAATAAACCTGGGGGGGCCTCCAACAGATACCCTAGGGCAAAAATTGGCATTAAGGGACCTTTTTTGCAGCTGGTATAGTCAGGGTTTGAAGCCCCAATCGGTCGGAGCTAAACATTCTGGCTACCCCAGCCTGCATGGGGGACAAGGGGTTAAAAAGTTTCAGGAGGGGGGACCCCACATAATTAAAAAAATAAAATTCCCACACTCTAAACATAAAAAAAAATAAAAATGAGAAAATAGGAAAAAAATGCCAGGGATCTTCATACAGCCATATTGCGGCTGTATAGCGATCCCTGGCCAAAGCGCTGCGGCTGCGTATAGACCCCCTGGAAACCCCATCAGGAAATGTATTGCTCTTTCTTTTGATACATGTAAAATTACACTACCGTTAGGTACTAAAAGTGACATTTACCGCATTTAAAAGTATACTTTTTTCCTTCGAAACTTTAAAATCAATTTTCTCAAAAACTATAAGGTCTTTTTGAAAAATTGTATTTTCCTCTTATTCCCAATGATCTTCTTAACATATCCTGAAAATTTAGGGTTTCTAGAATTTAAGGTGGATTTGCTATTAACCATTAAAGTCGGCTGGTTTTTAAATGTGTATTTTTTTTCCTTTGAAACTTTAAAATCGATTTTCTCAAAAACTATAAGGTCGATTTGAAATTTTTTTTTCTCTTGTACCCACTGGGGGCCCCTACAAGCTCTGGGGCAGCCGCCTCCTTTGTATGTGACTAGGAGCCCAGACAGTGGCCAATTCTTCTACCATTTCTGTAGGCTGCCATCTTTCAGCATGGTTCAGTCTACGTCTTCCCTGTTGCAGTCTGAACAACAGGGTGACATCATCCAAGCTGCTGCAGCCTCACATGCAGAGTCAGAAATTAGCTCTCTCACACAGTTGCTTGTGGTCAAATGATCAAAATTTCAAGATAGCACTTTTTTTTTTTTTTAGCGGCAGAAGCATCATTTCACAAAAAGGTAACCTTTTTTCTCAATCGTTTCTAAGCTATTAGGTGGTATCTTCAGATCTGTGCATAGTTATAGGTTTTAATGTTCTCAAGACTTTTTCTAACTCCTAGGTCATCTTTTTTGAGGCTCCCCTTCCATGAGCAGCAGTGCCCCTCTCATTTCATGTGCAGCCCCTTCTTCTATAGGCAATATTCATTTTCAGCAGCATTTACGGTCTTGCACAGCTTGCTTGGGCAATAGCACTCCTCCATGTCTTGCTCTTCATTTGCAGCCTCCTCTTCCATATTCAGCAATCCATCTTCCATGTCCAGTGACCATCTTGGGCAGCAGTCACCCCATAGCACAGACCTGTGTGGCATTTCCATGTTGTTGTTACAATTTATTAACTTGGGTGCATAATCTCCCCAGACCTAAAAAAAAGGGAAGCCAACGCTGTTTCTATTATCAAGAAGGCCAAGCAGAGGATGTGTCACCTGAAGCAACTGAACAATTCAACCTACCACAGATCTCAATGGTACAGTTTTATTCTGCTATGATTGAATTGGTTTGACTCCTCACATCTTCAGTAATTGTGTGGTTTGTCTTATGCAGGGTACAAGAGGAGATGAAACTGCAGTGCATTATTCAAATAACAACAAAACTGTATAAACAAAACTGTCCCAGCACAGAGACAGTGTCTTCCCTGGGAGATAACTGCTGCACAAAACTCTCCAATCACTATTCCTGTAACTGCTGGATATGGAGCAGTATAACACAGAGCTTTATAGGAGACCAGGGTTCAAATCTCAGCTCTTCCTATTCAGTAAGCCAGTACCTATACAGCAGAGATGGGTTAAGATGTAAGGGGGCCCTAGGCAAGGTAGTAGATGTGGGCCCCCCATGTGGTCTTTTTGGTATACTGAAGTAGAGAGAGGTCAGAGATGGTGGCAGGTGGCCCCCTTGACACACACTAGGCCCCAGGCCTAGGTTGCCTGGTGCATGATCCTGCTCTCCTGTTCAGTAAGGAGGCCTTGGGCAAGATTCCCTAACACTGCGGGGTGGGTCTAGGCGCACCCTTAGTGACTGCTGCTCTCAAGTGCTTTGAGTCTGACAGGAGAAATGTGCTGTACAAATGTAAAAATTATTATTTATATTCTGGAAAATAAATGTTTTATGCACTGCTAACCATTAGTGTCACCCATTTGTAGCAGAATCCATGGAAAAGCATGCCAGCAGTTAAGTAAATTCATAGCACTGTACGGGTCCGATTTACAGGTCACAGTTGTGCCAAAGTAGGAGGTGATCTCAGCAAATCAGAACCATACAGATCCATCAGCTGATCAAAAATCATTTCTTTCTCCTTCAAGGTACATAGGAGCAATACTGTTAATCAAAGTTATACTGTCTGTTTGATTTTTATATTGGTTGTGTATGTTGAACAACTGCCAAGTCAGATTCCAGTAAGTGTGAATTTACTTGGCCTATAAATCTGATTCTGATTTAAAAAGTAATTCATTTGCATTGGCAATTACTGTGCCTTTATGCTGTCCATTAACATTCCTGCAATTCCTATGTCTCCCTAATAAAATCACCTCTTTGTGCTTGTGGTTATTGTACTCCTTCTAAAGAGGCAGAAATGGTAGTCAAAATAGCCTGTAATAAAATCCCTCATTGCTTTGGTGGTCAGCGGGTACACTTAGTTGATGCTGCACTTACACTGGAGATCACTATGCCCACTTACTATTTGGCAGCCAGTGTGATACTTCCTAATAAACCCCCCCATTATACTGCCAGTCTTCAAAATCCAATACCATTTACCCAGATGTCTGTGAAATAGCAAGAACTGACTCTCCCATAGGTCCATATATCCCCAAGTTGCCATATTATTATTACTATTATTATGTACTTATACAGGGCAGTTTCTAGGCTTAAGTGCACCCAGGGCGAGGGTGTAAAAATTGCGCCCCCTCACATCTGTGGACTTGCAAACCCTTACTCTTTAGGGACAGTCACACAGCCACAGGTCACAAGTAGATCTGCCTACTTACTAGTGACTAGGTGCTCATCCAGCAGAAAGCAGGGACCAGGAAAACACACAGACGAAGAGAGCCCGGAAAGCAGACTCCTCCATGGGCACTGCGCACTGACAGCCTGCAGTACCGCTATAGGACATCAGGTGTCATCATGCGGTGGTGACAGGATGATGACTTGACGTCGGACGCAGGCAGCCCAGGAGGAGTCAAGGAAGCGCTGGTAATCTTTCTTCTTCCATTTGGCTGCACCACGCTTCACCAGCTCCCTAGCAGTTATGTCCTTCTGCCTGCTCCCCTACTTGCCTGTCTGCACCCAGGGTGGTCGCCCTGTCTGCACTGGCCAAAAAACAGCCCTGTTCTTATATAGTTCTACCATTTTGCTATAGTGCAGCAGTTTGCAGAGAACATAGTCATTTTAGTAACTGTTTGTCAGAGGAGCACACAATCTAATCCTGAACATAGTCATAGTCAGATTTCTTACCATGGTCTAAGGTCAATTTGGGAAAGGGTGGGGGCTAAATTAACTTCTCAACATGTTCTTGGGAGAACCAGAGTGGATATAGGAAAATAAAACCACAACAAGGGCAGAACATACAAACTCTATGCAGATTGCATTCTGGCTAAACTTTGAGCCTGGAATTTTAGAAAGGTGAGAGTGCTATCCACTTTGCCACGCACCAAATGTAGTCATGACAGCTATGGCTACATCCATCGATACAAGCATGCATGTCTATAGCCATGAGAGTAAAGAAATAGTTTGGTTATCAGATGTTTGGCTAGTGTAAACTACATGCCCAATTCATAGAGCATGGTCTTTAAAAAAAAATTAAAAAAATTAAAAAAAAGGTGAATTATGAAAGGGTAAAAGCTCTGAAAAGCAACAGTGTAAAGTTATGTTCACTTCAAACATCAAGTCAGGTGTAGTCATTTTGATAAGAGATCACAAGGAAACCTCACCGCTGTTATGCCTGGTTTCACACCATAAACTAATGTTAGCGATGCGGTGTGCTCAACGCACCACATCGTCAAAAACCAGCCCTCAGGGAACACCTCGCTATTGCGCTGTGTTCCCTGTCTGGCCACCGGCAAAGCAGGAAGCGATGTGCATGTGACGCATGCTTGCCGTCACTTCCTGCTTCAGGTATGCGGAAGTGCACGGAAGCGTATTGTTTCGCTGGTGATATTTTACAAATCCACGCGTCGCCATAGACTAACATGACTTCCGGGCTGGCGCAGATCACCACAACTCGCCGCAGAAGTCGCGCGGTAACGTAGTTCTCTACCTGCTTCGGGGATGCGGTGAAAACGTCACTTCCGTCGCATCACGTCGTAACATTTCAGTATGAAAGTCTCCATAGACTTTCATTGCACGGCATTGTGGTGCGGTAATAATACTGCACCGCACAGCCTCGGTGTGAAAGGGCCCTGAAAGTGCCTTGTTAGCCTGTAGCTCATGGTAGGATTGTCCTGTTCATATTTTCTGTCAGAAGAGGAGCAGGAGAGAGAGGGACGGTAACTATGGTCACCTCCTGAAATATTTTTAGGATTGAAGGCTATGGTAAATGTATGTTATACACATACAGTTTGCGGTCATGTTAATTATAGCCTTGTCTGGGTCCACCTGGTCGCTTAATTAAGCATGCACTTACTTAGGAAGTCAAGCAGCCAGTGAAATTAACCCTTCCTCCCTATCCTATTTCTGAGCAGGTTTATGCAAAGAGATGGCTTTGTCTGCAGATTAACATTCCCTGGGCCTAGATTAGCTTTCAGGAGATTGGCACCTAAAGGAAGAGCAGATAAACACATGCCAAGTGTAATGGTAATATTTTGTCAGTATCTGCCAGTTGGCAAACAGCACAGTAAATTGAGCTCAGCCTCACAGTGAATACCATACATGACCATTATTCATTACTATGATTGAGAAAAACTGACACAATATAATCTCCTCTAGTTACTGTATGATTCCAGTATCATCTATATTTTTAACAATTTAGATATGTGTTCAAATGATTTCAGAGCACATTTAGATAATCACTGGCGTAACAAAAGGGGATGCAGCTCCTGCACCCGTGGGGGGGGGGGGGGTCACAGCATAAGGGGAATGCATGGCCACGCATTGGTAGGGAGGGGGGGAGTCTCCCCCTCACCTTGGGCCCTCCCCTCAGCGCTCCTTTCCTGCATCAATCATCAGTGGCAGCAGGCAGCGTGCAGGAACACATACCTCCATCCACCGCGGGGACTCTCCCCCCTTCCCGCCAATGTGTGGCCATGCGTTCCCCTCATGCTGCTACCCCTCCTGCCCCCCAAAACGACCCTGAGCGGGCCCCAGAGGAGGGGCATCCAAATTTTTTCAAGGGGGCCCGGGGATTTCTAGTTACGCCCCTGTACATAATCCAGAGCAAAATTTAAATGGACCTTAACTCCAATTCACATGAAGTCAACAGGTACACTTAACAACGATAAAACAAAACAGAGATTGTTGGTTCCTCACAACAAAGCCACTATCTGCTTCTTGATCAATCCTTTATTTAGATTAAGGTTGTTAAAGCCAATCACATAAGGGCCCAGAATCTAAACCCTAGTCTCAGGGCAGGGACCCTCTAGGAATCGCTGCAGCACCTTGAAATTGCACAGGCACTTTGCAACCATGATTGCCAGTATTTTGAAGTGCTGTACAGTAAACTGTACAGAACTTTTAATATGCTTTTTTTTCTTTATAAATAAACAGTATTCTACTTACTGGGTGTCCCGATGTCTGTCTTCCTCCCATAGCCCTGCCACCTAGCAGAAGAGGTCATAGGTGCTTTTCTAGCTCCAATCAGAGAAGTGCCTGTGACCTCTTCTGCTAGGGGCCATGGCTACAGGTGAGACCTGGACATCGGGACACCGGGTGAGTATATTAAACTTTGTTTAAACATAAAACCATTTCCCCCCATATTTCTGCAAAATCGCTTTTGAAAAGTGATTCAAAAGCGATTTTGCAGTGCTCATACCCTTTACATTATAGTCCAAATGCCCCCAAAATGCTGACCTGTGATGATCCTTAATCCCAATTACTCTAGTGGATTCCCCACCATTGACATTCATTGATTGGCAAGGCATCTTTTGGATTCACCTGCAACTTTCTATCTTCCACCTGGCAACTTTATGTAGGCAGAAGATGACATTACTATTGTTTACCATTGCCACTATGGAGTGAAGTGAAACCAGGCTGCCATGGCCAGATTTCTGTATTTAGGTAGGGGGTCATTTTATGTTTTAATGCACTTTGAGGGGAAAACCAGATAATCTAATACATGTGTGTAAGTCATTTATGCTTTTAAGCATTCTTGTACATCTATGATGTTTAGCTCTATGGGCCTGGACGGAGGGTGTGTGTGCAATTTAGCATAATTGTTTAGGCAACTAGAGGACCTTGTGCTGATTTTGTAAATGATAGATAAGTGGCATGATGTCATCTAGAGTTGGCACAATAGAAGAGAGACCCAACCAACATCGCTTCCCTTTCTTTCCCAGTTAGTTTACAAATATCATTCCCCACCCTTCCGACCTCCACCCCCATGATTTGAATAGATGTTTAGGTGCACAAAAATGCCAAAAACCCACCACCCCATAACAAGTGCTGGTATTATTTCCCAATATAACATGTGTTGTCTTCCCCCCTCAGTATATCCCCATATAACTGCTGCCATGGTCATGTTGACCATATAATAAGTGCGGCTATGATTTCCATCATATTAGCAAACCATTATTATATCCTCCATATACAGTTGTGCTCATAAGTTTACATATCTTGGCAGAATGTATAATTTCTTAACTTTTTTTCATATAATATGAATGATAACACAAATAAATAGCTTTCACTTGTGGATAGTGGTTGGCTGAAGTCCAAATACCCTGATGGCATTACACAACTTGACACAAACAGGTTTAATGGCCATTAAAGGTAACCATCTTCACCTGTGATCTATTTGCTTGTAATTAACCACTTACCGACCGTACACTCATACCGTGCGGCGGCAAAGTGGTAGCTGGAGGACCAGCGACGCACATCTGCGTCGCCAAGTGCCTCCCTAATTAATCAGGAAAGGCCGCTCGCACGAGCGGCCGTTTTCTGTTAGATCAAGGAGCGGGTCTCCGTGAATAGCCTGCGAGCCGCTGATCGCGGCTCGCAGACTAAATGTAAACGCAGGAGACATTTGTCTCCTTTGTTTACATTGAACGGCGCTGCTGCGCAGCAGCGCCGTAAGGCAGATCGCCGATCCCCGGCCAATCAGCGGACGGGGATCGCCGCCATGTGACAGAGGACATCCTGTCACAGGCTGCACAGGATGGATAGCGTCCTGTGCAGCCCCGATCACCAGGGGGGACAGGTAGGAGAGGGAGGGGGGAAATTTCGCTGCGGAGGGGGGCTTTGAGGTGCCCCCCCCCCGCAAACCTCAGGCAGGCAGGAGCGATCAGACCCCCCCTGCACATCATCCCCATAGGGGGGGGGGAAAGGGGGGTGATCTGATTGCTCTGCATGCACCCTGATCTGTGCTGGGGGCTGCAGAGCCCTCCAAGCACAGATCACAAAAAACAGCGCTGGTCCTTAAGGGGGGGTAAAGGCTGGGTCATCAAGTGGTTAACCACTTAAGCCTATCTGGACGAGTATATTTTTCCAGATAGGCGCAGCTAAAGGCAAACTGGACTGAAAACAAGTATTGCTCACAAAAACCTTAATTTATGGTGAAACAAACAAGATATAGATCATTTACGTGTGAGGAGTAGTGATAAAGTTATTGTCGAATGGATGGGAGGAGCGGACAGGGGAAAATTGCTTCTGTCCTGAAGGTGAAAACATCTGCCAGCTGAAGTGGTTAATGGGTGTATATAAAAGGTTGGTGAGTTTGTGGACTCCTGACAGACCTTTTTATCTTTCACCCAGTGCTGCACTGATTATTTTTAGATTCTAAGTCATGGTGAAAGCAAAAAAAAAAAAAAATGTCAAAGGATCTACGGGAAAAGGTAGTTGAACACCATAACATAGGAAAGGGATATAAGAAAATATCCAAGGAATGGAGAATGCCAATCAGCAGTGTTCAAACTGTAATTAAAAAGTGGAAAATAGTGGTTCTGTTGAAACCAAACCACAGTCAGGTAGATCAATTAAGAATTTCACCCACAACTGCCAGAAAAATACTTTGGAATGCAGGGAAAAACACACAAATAACTAGGTGAAATACAGGACTCCCTGAAAAAATGTGGTGTGGCGGTTTCAAGATGCACAATAAGGAGGCACTTTAAAAATTATGGGCTGCATGGTTGAGTTGCCATAAGAAAGCCATTGCTATGCAAATGTCACAAAGCATCCGACTCACAATACTCTAAACACCACAGAGGCAGGTCTCAAACCTTCTGGTGATGAGACTAAAATTGAACTTTTTGGATAAGGCAAGACACAGAACATTTATATTGCGCTTTTCTCCAGATGGACTTAAAGCCACTAAGGCACACTCAGTAGGCAGTAGCAGTGTTAGGGAGTCACGCCCAAGGTCTCCTTACTGAATAGGTGCTGGCATACTGAACAGCTGAGAATCGAAATAAAGTGAAGGCTCTGGAGTGGCCATCTCAGTCTCCTGACCTCAATATCATTGAGCCACTCTGGGGAGACATCTCACATGCAGTTCATGCAAGACAACCCAAGAATTTATGGGAAATTGAGGCTTTTTGCCAGGAAAATGGGCAGCTTTTCGTATATGAGGATAAAGAGCCTGATCCACAACTGCCACAAAAGACTTCAAGCTGTCATTGATGTTAAAGGGGAACTTCAAACATACTGTCATTAAGTTACATTAGTTATGTTCATTAAAATAGATAGGTAATATAATCTCTTACCCATCCTGTTTTAAAAGAACAGGCAAATGTTTGTAATTTCATGGGGGTAGCCATCTTTTTGGTTGAAAGGAGGTGACAGGGAGCATGAGACACAGTTCCAACTGTCCTGTGTCCTGATCACCCCTCCCAGCTGAGCACGTTAGGCTTCAAATCTCAAATTCAAAATAAAAAAAAACAAATGTGTTGCTAAAAACAAGAGAAGGAGAACAACAACATCAGAAATCCAATCACGTTTTGCACAGCTTCAGGGGAAAACTGACCGGGCAGATTTCTTCTTTGCAGCTAAAAATGAGGCTTGGGTAAGAAAAACAAATTTCGGATGCTGTGAAACTGTTAAAGTGAATGGGAACCGCATTTAAAAAAATGAGACAGATACTTACCCAAGGAGAGGGAAGGCTCTGGGTCCTATAGAGCCCTCCGGCTCCTCTCCTGGTCCCCTCGATCTAGTGCTGGCTCGCCCGGTAGCAGTATTTGACTAAATTAGTCAAATACTGCTTTATCCGGCCGAAGGAGGCTTCAGAAGTCTTCAGGGAGCCCGAGTGCTCCTGAAGAAGGGCGGCCCTGTACTGCGCCTGCCCAAGCACGCTCTCTTGCACTCTCACGTGTGTGCAGTATGGAGCCGCATGTCTTCGGGAGGACACGGCTCCCAAAGACTTCCAAATACCCTTTCGGCGGGGGATTGAAACAGGGGGGGCAGGATTGGGGAGCCAGCACAGGATAGAGAGCACCGAGAGAGGAGACTGAAGGCTCTATACGACCCAGAGCCTTCCCTCTCCTTAGGTAAGTATTTGCTTCATTTTTTTTTAAATGCGGTTCCCATTCACTTTAAAGAAACACCAAGCCTTTTCAGTGCTGCAAGAGTAGATTTTTAGTCCTGAGGTTTACCAGTGGTGTTCAAATACCCCTTTTCAAAATTCGAGTTAGGTCGAATTCGAATAGTAAATTATTCGAGGTCAGTCGAATATTCGAGTCGAATAATTTTTACTATTCGATTCGACCTCGGAATTCGAGCTCACTATTCGAGTCGGTATTCGAGCTCATTATTCGAGCTGACTATTCGAAATGGCCTTAAATAGCTTCCAACACTTGTTTTGAGGGTGAATGATGCAAGAAACCTCTTTTTTTCCAAGTAACAACAGCAAGTGATTATGTGGGGATGTTCCTTTAAAAAAAAAAAGTTGAAAAGAGAAGTTGTGTCCAGAAATTTGTTCAGTACTGTATATACTTCTTCTTCTTCTTCTTTATCTTCTATATCTTCTTCTTCTTCTTCTTCTTCTATATCTTCTTCTTCTATATCTTCTTCTTCTTTTATATTGTCTCCTTCTTCTTCTTCATCTTCTTCATCATCATCTTCTTCTTCTTCATCTTCTTTTTCTTCATCTTCTTCATCTTCTTCATCTTCTTCTTCATCTTCTTCTTCATCTTCTTCTTCATCTTCTTCATCTTCATCTTCTTCATCTTCATCTTCTTCATCTTCTTCATCTTCTTCATCTTCTTCTTCATCTTCTTCATCTTCTTCATCTTCTTCTTCATCTTCTTCATCTTCTTCTTCATCTTCTTCATCTTCTTCATCTTCTTCATCTTCTTCTTCTTCTTCTTCATCTTCTTCATCTTCTTCATCTTCATCTTCTTCATCTTCTTCTTCATCTTCATCTTCTTCTTCATCTTCATCTTCTTCTTCTTCATCTTCTTCATCTTCATCTTCTTCATCTTCTTCTTCTTCTTCTTCATCATCTTCTTCTTCATCATCTTCTTCATCTTCTTCTATATCGTCGTCTTCTTCACTTATTTCTCTTTTCAAATTTTTTTTTTTTTAAAGAAATGCAGCTATTTTTGAGCGTAACAAATAGCTGGTGGCGCACGCATGTTGGAAGCGCCATTGTATGTGCTCCCTGGCAGTGGAAACACACAGACAGCAGGAGGTAAATTCAGCAGCAGGAGGAGGAGGATGAGTGTGTGGCAGCAGGCAGTCAATGAGGCAGGCAGCGTGACATAATAGCCCTGGTACCTAGCGGTGATACCAGGGCTGTAAATAAACACAGCAGGCAGGAGGTCCCAGACAGCGGTCGTGCAGCCCACATTGTGTCCAATACACAACTGGGACAACACAGTTTTCAACCCGGGCACCTCAGAAAAATTAAACCTTTTTTTTTGTTTGTTTTTTTTTGTTTTGTTTTTACAACAAATTACACAGATATAGCTATTTTTTGACGTAATAGCTGGTGGCAGAGTGGCAGCAGAAGGTAAATCTGTGTACCCTGGCAGTGGGAAACACAGACAGACAGCAGCAGCAGCAGGAGGAATGGAGGAGTAATTATGTGTGCAGCTATTGTTTGACGTAATAGCTGGTGGCAGAGTGGCAGCAGAAGGTAAATCTGTGTACCCTGGCAGTGGGAAACACAGACAGACAGCAGCAGCAGCAGGAGGAATGGAGGAGTAATGTGAGCAGCTATTGTTTGACGTAATAGCTGGTGGCAGAGTGGCAGCAGAAGCTAATTCTGTGTACCCTGGCAGTGGGAAACACAGACAGACAGCAGCATCAGCAGGAGGAATGGAGGAGTAGTGTGAGCGTGGCAGCAGGTAGGCAGCGTGACATAATAGCCCTGGTACCTAGCGGTGATACCAGGCCGTAAATGAACACAACAGGAGGTCCCAGACAGCGGTCGTGCAGCCCACATCGTGTCCAATACACAACTGGGACAACACAGTTTTCAACCCGGGCACCTCAGAAAAATTAAACCTTTTTTTTTTTTTTAATGGTTTTTTGGTTTTGTTTGTAAAACAAATTACACAGATATATAGCTATTCTTTGACGTAATAGCTGGTGGCAGAGTGGCAGCAGAAGGTAAATCTGTGTACCCTGGCAGTGGGAAACACAGACAGACAGCAGAAGGGCAGTACACAGCAGCCCACTGTAGGTGTAAAATGTGTGGCTGCAGGCGACGTAATAGTCAAAGTGAACCAGGCTGGCTTAGTGAGCAGGAGCCAGGAGGTGGTAAAGGGTGGTAAGGCACATTAACAATGGTTCTTAGCCACTTCATGTCCCCCTCTCGCCGACAACAGGGGCCAGGAACTCGCCTTCCACCCACGCCTGGTTCATCTTGAGAAACGTCAGTCTGTCCACAGACTTGTGAGACAGACGTGAGCGTTTCTCGGTGACCACACCACCAGCTGCACTGAAGCAGCGCTCGGACAGCACGCTGGAAGGGGGGCAGGACAGCACTTCCAGGGCGTACTGCGCCAGCTCGCTCCAGATCTCCAGGCGCTTGACCCAATACTCCATGGGATCAACAGGGGCATCGCTGTCAAGCCCGCTGTAGGACCCCATGTAGTCAGCCACCATGCGGGTCAGGCGCTGGCTGTGACCGGTGGAGGATGCTGCTGCATGCACCTCCTCTCTAGTCACTGCTGCCGGAGCCTCTACAGTCCTGTAGAGCTCGTGGCTGAGAGACAGCAGGTCTGTGGGGCGCTTGCTGCTGGATGCAGGCACCTGCTGCTGCCTCTGTGCTGGCTGCTGGACAGTGGGGGTGGAAGGCTGGGGGAAGGCTTCCTCCAAGCGCTCAACAAGGGCCTGCTGCAAGCTCCTTATTTGTTGCGCTGGGTCTCCTCCTGCAGGCGGCAGGAACTGGCTCAACTTCCCCTTGAGGCGTGGGTCCAACATCATGCTGATCCAGATGTCCTCCCTCTGCTTCATCTGGATCACCCTGGGGTCTCTGCGCAGGCACGTCAGCATGTGCGCTGCCATTGGGAAGAGGCGGGCCACGTCTGCTGGCACATCGACGGCAGTGCTGCTGTCCTCATCCTCCTCCTCTGCCTCGTCAGCCTCATCCTCTCTCCACCCCCGCACCAACTCAGCTGCACTGTGCTGCTCCCCCTCATCAGCAGCAAGGTCAGGGACCTCCACCAAGTCCTCCTCCTCCTCCCCCTCAGAGGTGGACTGTGCAGCTGCTTGCCGCTCCTGCTGGTCCAAGGCTGGAACAGGGAGCGGTCTTGCTTTGCTGGAACAGGGAGCGGTCCCTGTTCCAGCAAAGCATCGAGGGCCCTGTTCAGCAGACAAACCAGGGGCACCCACTCGCAGACCATAGCATGGTCCCTGCTCACCATGTTAGTGGCCTGCAGAAAGGGAGCCAGCACTAAGCACACCTGCTGCATGTGCCTCCAGTCATCATCGGGGACGATGGACGGGATGTTGCTGGTCTTGTCCCTTCTCTGAGCGGCGGAAACAGTGGCCAGGGCAAGGTACTGTTTGACAGCGCGCTTCTGTTCAACCAGACGCTCCAACATCGCCAGGGTGGAGTTCCAGCGAGTCGGAACGTCAAGGATCAGCCGATGGCGTGGCAGATCCAGCTCCTTTTGCACGTCTTCCAGGCTCGCACAGGCTGCAGCCGAGCGCCGGAAGTGACGCACAACGTTCCTTGCCGTTTCCAGCAGTTCGCCCATCCCCTGGTAGGTGCGCAAGAACTTCTGCACCACCAGGTTCAGCACGTGGGCAAGACAGGGGATGTGGGTCAGGTTTCCCCTGTCTATTGCGGCAACCAGATTGGCCCCATTGTCGGCCACCACCTCTCCGACTCTGAGGCCTCTGGGGGTCAGCCAAATCCTCTCCTGCTCCTGGAGTTTGGCCAACACATGGGTTGCCGTCAGCTTGGTCTTCCCAAGGCTGACCAAGTGCAGCAGCGCTTGGCAGTGGCGGGCCTTCACGCTGCTGCTGAGGCGGGGGGTTTGGCCAGGTGTGCCGGAGGATGGCAGAGGATCGGAGGAACCTGCTGCAGTTCCCCTGACCCTGCGGGGTGGCACCACCCACTGTGTTGCTGCTGCTGCTGTGCCCGCTGCTGCTCTCCCATTCTCACCCCCTTCCACCAAGCTGACCCAGTGGACAGTGAAGGACAGGTAGCGGCCTGTCCCGAAGCGGCTGCTCCAGGAGTCCATGGTGACGTGGACCCTTTCACCAACCGCGTGCTCCAGCCCTCGCTCCACATTGGCCATCGCAAAGCGGTGCAGTGCAGGAATGGCCTTGCGGGAGAAAAAGTGTCTGCTGTTGAGCTGCCAGTCTGGGGCTGCGCAAGCAAGCAGCGCACGAATGTCGCTCCCCTCCTGCACGAGCGTGTACGGCAGGAGTTGGGAGCACATGGCCCGTGCCAGCAAGCCGTTCAGCTGCCGCACGCGACGGCTGCTGGGAGGCAGAGCCCTAACCACCCCCTGGAAGGACTCGCTCAAAAGGCTCTGGCGTGGCCTTTTGCTGGCACGGGAATCAGCAGACACAGCGGAGGAGGCCACTGAGGACTGGCTGCCAGAACAGGCCTCAGTGTCGGCGGCAGGAGTTGCAGAGGGGGGAGGAGCAGTGCGTTTCCGCACTCCTGCTGGTGCTGCTGGAGGAGCAGGAGGGCGGGTGGCTGCTGTTGCTGCTGCTGCTGCTGCTGAAGGCTGTGCAGTGATGGGTGTGGTGCCACTGCCAGCACCAGATGCCTTCAGCCTCTGGAACTCCTCATGCTGGTGGAAATGTTTCGCAGCAAGGTGGTTGATGAGCGAGCTGGTGCTGAACTTTAAGGGGTCTGCACCTCTGCTCAACTTCCGCTGACAGTGGTTGCAAGTGGCGTACTTGCTGTACACAGTGGGCATGGTGAAATATCGCCAGATTGGTGACAGAAACATCCCCCTACGGCATGGAAGCGCTGCTGCCTGTCTCCCTGTGGTGGTTGAGGGGGGGGCTTGGGTGCGGCTGGTGGTGGTACTGGCAGATGCTGCTGCTGCTGCTGCTGAGCCTGAGACACCAGCAGGCTGTGGGACCTGCCTACTGCTGCCAATGCTTGCAATGATGCGCCTCCTTGCAAGGCCCACAAGCGCATCCTCCTCCTCCTCCTCAGAGCTGCTGAGGACGACATCCCCTGGAGGTGGTGGCACCCAGTCTCTGTCTGTCACCGGGTCATCATCATCCTCCCCCTCCTGAAACATGTCCTGCTGGGATGTCGACCCCCCAAACTCCTCTCCTGATGCATGGATGGGCTGCTTGACTGTCGCCACAGTCTTGCTGTCCAATCCCTCATCCCCCAAAGTGCCCATCAGCATCTCCTCCTCAAGATCGCCAACAACAGCAGACAATTTACTCATGATGCCTGGGGTCAAAAGACTGCTGAATGACAGGTCGGCGAGTGACGGTGAACTGGCCTCCTCCCCAGACCCTGCTGGGCCGCTGCTGCGAACAGGGGTGGTGGTGGTGAGGGTGGAGGCCTCGGATGCAGAGCTGATGGCGGGCTGCTCATCCTCCGTCATGTGTTGCACCACAGTGTCTGCATGCTTTTCCTCAATGGGACGTTTCCGACCCGGCTGGAGGAAAATCGGAGCAGGTGCTACACGCTGCTGCTGCTGTGTCTCTGCAGCGTGAGTTGCAGATGCTCCTGCTGGGCGGCGCCCAAGGCGTCCACGGCCAGTGGCTATGGGAGGAATGTTAGCCACTGACGCTGCTGCTGCTGCTGCGGAACTGTGCATGGTGGCGCGGCCGCGGCCTGCCACAATGCTGCTCCCTCTCCTCCTGATTCCCTTGCTGCCCTTCCCCTTGCCCAAACCGCGCTGGCTGCCACTTCCAGACATCTTCGATGTTTTGGGCGTATAGACAAAAGGTTTTTAAAAGGGCGGGTGAAAAGTGGGGTACTTTAATGGAGTGGGTTGGTGGGTGAGGTGACTGAGTGAGTGTCCCTAGTACAGTAAGTAAGTAGTAACAGTCAGGAAGTACAACTAGCAGTTACAATAATCAGTAGTAATCACAAGTAAATTTAGTGTGTGTACACTACAGACAGTGCGCACGCGCAGGAGCTAGCCTATGAACAGTGACTGAGTGAGTGTCCCTAGTACAGTAAGTAAGTAAGTAGTAACAGTCAGTAAGTACAACTAACTAATTACAATAATCAATCAGTAATCAGAAGGAAATAGAGTGTGTGTAGTGTGTGTACACAGACAGTGAGTGCACACACGCAGGAGCTAGTAGCCTATGAACAGTGACTGAGTGTCCTAGACTCCTAGTACAGTAAGAGTAAGTAGTAACAGTAAGTACAACTAACTAATTACAATAATCAATCAGTTATCAGAAGGAAATAGAGTGTGTGACTGTGTGTAGTGTGTGTACACAGACAGTGAGTGCACACACGCAGGAGCTAGTAGCCTATGAACAGTGACTGAGTGTCCTAGACTCCTAGTACAGTAAGAGTAAGTAGTAACAGTAAGTACAACTAACTAATTACAATAAGCAATCAGTTATCAGAAGGAAATAGAGTGTGTGTAGTGTGTGTACACAGACAGTGAGTGCACACACGCAGGAGCTAGTAGCCTATGAACAGTGACTGAGTGTCCTAGACTCCTAGTACAGTAAGAGTAAGTAGTAACAGTAAGTACAACTAACTAATTACAATAAGCAATCAGTTATCAGAAGGAAATAGAGTGTGTGTAGTGTGTGTACACAGACAGTGAGTGCACACACGCAGGAGCTAGTAGCCTATGAACAGTGACTGAGTGTCCTAGACTCCTAGTACAGTAAGAGTAAGTAGTAACAGTAAGTACAACTAACTAATTACAATAAGTAATCAGTTATCAGAAGGAAATAGAGTGTGTGTAGTGTGTGTACACAGACAGTGAGTGCACACACGCAGGAGCTAGTAGCCTATGAACAGTGACTGAGTGTCCTAGACTCCTAGTACAGTAAGAGTAAGTAGTAACAGTAAGTACAACTAACTAATTACAATAAGCAATCAGTTATCAGAAGGAAATAGAGTGTGTGTAGTGTGTGTACACAGACAGTGAGTGCACACACTCAGGAGCTAGTAGCCTATGAACAGTGACTGAGTGTCCTAGACTCCTAGTACAGTAAGAGTAAGTAGTAACAGTAAGTACAAACAACTAACTAATTACAATAATCAATCAGTTATCAGAAGGAAATAGAGTGTGTGTAGTGTGTGTACACAGACAGTGAGTGCACACACGCAGGAGCTAGTAGCCTATGAACAGTGACTGATTGTCCTAGACTCTAGTACAGTAAGAGTAAGTAGTAACAGTAAGTACAAACAACTAACTAATTACAATAATCAATCAGTTATCAGAAGGAAATAGAGTGTGTGTAGTGTGTGTACACAGACAGTGAGTGCACACACGCAGGAGCTAGTAGCCTATGAACAGTGACTGAGTGTCCTAGACTCCTAGTACAGTAAGTAGTAACAGTAAGTACAACTAACTAATTACAATAATCAATCAGTTATCAGAAGGAAATAGAGTGTGTGTAGTGTGTACACAGACAGTGAGTGCACACACGCAGGAGCTAGTAGCCTATGAACAGTGACTGAGTGTCCTAGACTCCTAGTACAGTAAGTAGTAACAGTAAGTACAACTAACTAATTACAATAATCAATTACAATAATCAATCAGTTATCAGAAGGAAATAGAGTGTGTGTAGTGTGTACACAGAAAGTGAGTGCACACACGCAGGAGCAGCTAGAAGCCTATGAACAGTGACAGTGAGTGTCCTAGTACAGTTACAGTATATAACTACAATACTAATACAATCAGTAGTAAAGGACAGCAGAAATACTGGTATAGAATAGAGAGAAATAAACAGAGGACAGGAGGACAGCTGCCCACACAGGCAAGGCCCTGAGGCCTAAAGCTGTAAGCCTGCAGCAGCTGGCCTGTCTCTATGTAACACAAAAGCTACTAACTAAAATACAATGTCTAACTAACTAACAACAATATAGATGTGTATAGGAGGTGTATGTGAGCAAAAACGCTAGGTAAATGACCACAATAGAGCTCTTGCTAAGCCAAAGCACAAAGGAGCAACTCTCTCTCTGTACAAGTCTCAGGCAAGCACGGAGAAACCTAACATGGCGGCCGCTATTTATAGGGTAGGGGCTGGCCAGGGTCCCCCTCTGTGATTGGCTGCCGTCAGAGGGCCTGGGAGCCCTCTGATTGGCTCTAAGGACATCAATCTGGGCTATGACGCTATTCGAGCTCGGTACCGAGCTCGAATAGCACCGTTTTGCTCGAATAGCTCGAATAGTGAATGGGCTATTCGAGTGTACTCGAATAGCCCATTCGAATAGCTACAGCTATTCGGAGCTCGAATACTGAGCTCGAATAGCTGGAAAAGAGCTCGAATATTCGAGCTACTCGAATATTCGAGCTCTGCTGAGCACCACTGAGGTTTACTTTAAAGGGGGCAATACATGGTATTAAGAACTGGGGTATGTAAAGTTTTGATCAGGGTCATTTAGATAGTTTGTGTAGTGATTATGATTTAAAAAGAGTTAACACAGTTGTTTGATGATAAATGGCTTCAGCCAACCACTATCCACAAGTGGAAGAAAAGTTTTTGTGTTGCCATTAATATTCTATGAAAAATGGTTAAGAAATCATAAATTCTGCCGTGGTATGTAAACTTATGAGCACAACTGTATATGGTGCCAAAATTATGTCCCTGCCATATTGTCCCACTTCTTATATCAAGTTACATGACAAGAAACAAGACAGACATTTAGCAGGGGCATAGCAAGCAAGACTTATGCCAAACTGAAGAAAAGAGGACCAGGTCTTAGTCAGAAATTAATTATACTACTCAGAGGAACAGGCCCAGCTCTAGGAACAATGGGGCCCTAAGGAAAAATTAACCCTTGAGCCCCCTTAAAGACACCCCTTCTCTAAAGCCACCCTAGTTGCTGCCCAATTCTTCCTTAGGGCCTGAGGCAGCTGGCAGGCTCCCCCATGTCACCCTCCCCCTACTTAACTGTTATCCTCAGGCCCTTGCAGAGTCCTTTGCAGAGCGGCCACTCACCCGTCCCGGTGGCGTGCTCCTACATTGGTCAATTACTTCGTCCACTCCCGTCATCATCCTGGCAAGGGCGCCCCTCTTAGGTGATACGGCGGGTAACAGAGAAGATGCAGCCAGCAAACAAACGATTAAGATGGTAAGCACAGTTCCTCAGACTGACAAGAGACCACGCCTAAGGGAAGGTGGGGGGTGACCTAGCGGGGCCCTGGCAGCTGGCTCAGGGCCCTGGGCAATTGCCCAGGTTGCTCATATGGTAACGCTGACCCTGCAGATAACTCTGATGCATTAGTGTCATGGGACAGCAAGCTGTGAAAGGGTGGAAGGGAGGGAGGTCTGGTCATATTCAACCTTCTTTGCACATCCACTGCTTCATGTCTGAAGGGAAATATGATCCAGATGACAATATATTTGTATTGTTTATATTTACATTTGTATTACACTTCTGATAAAATCTGGGATTTATCTGTACATGTCTTGTCATGCTATAGAAGAGAAAGAAAAACTGAGTTGTAAAAAACACTGGGGTAGCCGGGGTTTATGAGAAAGAAGATGGACACCTCCCTGCAGGGGCGAGCCTGGGGTGCCTGGCACCTGGGTGCAAGATTTTCTCTGGCGCCTATGGGAGTGGTTAAATTTACCGCGCCCAACCACATAACCACACCAGTGTCCTGCCTAATCACACCCACACCTTCCACCTCTTTCCGCATGCATGTGATACCCCATTCCTACCCCTCTTCCATGGGCTTGCTCCTGGCTGGCTTTGGCTTCCTGCGAGTCTGCTAGTCTCTGGCTGAGAGGCTCTGCGAGTGCGACGCAGTCACACACTGCGTATTTATGGCTGCCTGCGGCCACCCTACTCTCGCTGTCGTAGGCTCCTCCCCCCGCCAAGCCCAAGCGTGAGGTGGGCTGCCTGTATCTTTCCCGTTGCGCCGCGCAGCCTGCCAGTGTTGCCAACCTTTCACGTTATTTTTTTACTGACAAATACCTAAAAATTTACTGACAAAAGATTATTTTTACTGACAAAATTTCCCCACTAAATGCACATAAGAGACAGCTTTTCCCCATGTAAATGCACATAACAAGAGACAGCTTTTCCCCATGTAAATGCACATAAGAGACCGCTTTTCACCAGCAAATGCACATAACAAGAGACCGCTTTTCACCAGCAAATGCACATAACAAGAGACCGCTTTTCACCAGCAAATGCACATAACAAGAGACCGCTTTTCACCAGCAAATGCACATAATAAGACAGCTTTTCACCAGCAAATGCACATAAGAAGACAGCTTTTCACCAGCAAATGCACATAAGAAGACAGCTTTTCACCAGCAAATGCACATAAGAGAGATTTTCACCAGTAAATGCACATAATGACAAACAGACAGTGTCCCCAGAATATATAGCCAGGGATATATGTCCCCAGGATAGGTAGCCAGGGGGTATATGCGCCCAGGATAGGTAGCCGGCGGTATATGCGCCCAGGATAGGTAGCCGGGGGTATACGCGCCCAGGATAGGTAGCCAGGGGGTATACGCGCCCAGGATAGGTAGCCAGGGGGTATGTGCGCCCAGGATAGGTAGCCAGGGGGTATGTGCGCCCAGGATAGGTAGCCAGGGGGTATGTGCGCCCAGGATAGGTAGCCAGGGGGTATGTGCGCCCAGGATAGGTAGCCAGGGGGTATGTGCGCCCAGGATAGGTAGCCAGGGGGTATGTGCGCCCAGGATAGGTAGCCAGGGGGTATGTGCGCCCAGGATAGGTAGCCAGGGGGTATGTGCGCCCAGGATAGGTAGCCAGGGGGTATGTGCGCCCAGGATAGGTAGCCAGGGGGTATGTGCGCCCAGGATAGGTAGCCAGGGGGTATGTGCGCCCAGGATAGGTAGCCAGGGGGTATGTGCGCCCAGGATAGGTAGCCAGGGGGTATGTGCGCCCAGGATAGGTAGCCAGGGGGTATGTGCGCCCAGGATAGGTAGCCAGGGGGTATGTGCGCCCAGGATAGGTAGCCAGGGGGTATGTGCGCCCAGGATAGGTAGCCAGGTGGTATCTGTGCCCAGGATAGGTAGCCTGGGGGTATGTGTGCCCAGGATAGGTAGCCAGGGGGTATGTGCGCCCAGGATAGGTAGCCAGGGGGTATGTGCGCCCAGGATAGGTAGCCAGGGGGTATGTGCGCCCAGGATAGGTAGCCAGGGGGTATGTGCGCCCAGGATAGGTAGCCAGGGGGTATGTGCGCCCAGGATAGGTAGCCAGGTGGTATCTGCGCCCAGGATAGGTAGCCAGGTGGTATCTGCGCCCAGGATAGGTAGCCAGGGGGTATGTGCGCCCAGGATAGGTAGCCAGGGGGTATGTGCGCCCAGGATAGGTAGCCAGGGGGTATGTGCGCCCAGGATAGGTAGCCAGGTGGTATCTGCGCCCAGGATAGGTAGCCAGGTGGTATCTGCGCCCAGGATAGGTAGCCAGGGGGTATGTGTGCCTAGGATAGGTAGCCAGGTGGTATCTGTGCCCAGGATAGGTAGCCAGGTGGTATCTGTGCCCAGGATAGGTAGCCAGGTGGTATCTGTGCCCAGGATAGGTAGCCAGGGGGTATGTGCGCCCAGGATAGGTAGCCAGGTGGTATCTGTGCCCAGGATAGGTAGCCTGGGGGTATGTGCGCCCAGGATAGGTAGCCAGGGGGTATGTGCGCCCAGGATAGGTAGCCAGGGGGTATGTGCGCCCAGGATAGGTAGCCAGGGGGTATCTGTGCCCAGGATAGGTAGCCAGGTGGTATCTGTGCCCAGGATAGGTAGCCAGGGGGTATGTGCGCCCAGGATAGGTAGCCAGGTGGTATCTGTGCCCAGGATAGCTAGTGAGTGACATGAGCGCGCCCCGCCGCCGCCGCCGCTCCCTCCTCCGCTCCCCCCTCACCTTTCAGCAGCCCTTAGTCAGACCTCAATCAGCGGGCGACCCGACCAGGAAAAGGGCGCCGGACGCACCCGCTCTATATGCGGAAGTGATGTCACTTCCGCATATCAGTGCGGCGTGCTAGGTCCTAGCGCCCGCCCGCCTGATCGAGGTCTGACGCGGCGGCTAGAGGGAGGGAGCTTGAAGCGGCGGCGGCGGCCACAGGGGGAGAGCGGGGCCGGGCGGCGCCTCTCAGAGGCAGGCGCCTGGGTGCCTTGCACCCGCAGCACCCGCCCAGGCTCGGCCCTGCCTCCCTGAACACAATGAGTTTCAGCACATCTGTCAGAGGAAAGACTGTATATGATGAAACTAAGCAAATAATTATACTGATAAACACAGCTATGTGTTTATAAACTGCACACAAAGCTGAAGATTGATATTCAGAGTTTCTATTTCATGTAGTTACTCTGCCCTTTAACACAGGTTTTCAAAAGTACTTAGCTATCCATTATAGCAGTCTATCTAAATAACAGCTATATTTGTTTTCTTTTTTTGCAGATTGTTTTTAGTGAATAAAGGGCAAGCTAAGTGGGGCCGCTGCTGACACTTGTATGATTCATTACAGCAAGAGACATGTCAGTAGCCTAAAGAAATGCATCATTAGTCTGCTGCTCTGGCAAACATTGTAAGCAACATGAGTGAGAAGTGAGGAGATCTTTCAAAGGCTACAGCTACAAAATAAGCAGGGATGTGGACCTGGAGAATGAAGACCCCAGAGCAGTTTTATGCAGGAATAACAGCAGGTAAGCTGTAATCTGGAGGCTTCTGGGTGTTCTGTAATCCATTGTAGGCAAAGAAATCCTTCCTAATAGGCCCACATCTTATAGTACTGCTCCGTCATAAAGAGTTTCCCTTTAGTACACTAATCTATGGAACATCATTCTCACTGTTGTCTTTCTGGGTACTGATTTCTCAGCACCAATTGGTTTTTGCACATATCCATATACCATCATTTCCCCTCCCTATATGGTGCCTACCTAACACTGACATACTCTGTATGATAAATCACTGAACTACCGCAAAACACTGGAAGGCAAATCATCAATCCTTTGTTGTACCAAACCGACAAAGTTGCTAACATGTTTCAGGCCACACTTGGCTCTAAATCTACAGTACACATGTAACATGCACTTACCCCTCCCATTTCAATCAAGCCAGAGTAAAAACATTGTTGATTGAAACCAAACCCAAAGTATAAAATTAACATTTTTCCCTTCTTTGACTCACGAGATATGGAAGGCGTGTTAAAGTCTATATATGTGTATGTTACCTACAGTGGCTTGCAAAAGTATTTGGCCCCCTGGAAGTTTTCCACATTTTGTCATATTACTGCCACAAACATGAATCAATTTTATTGGAATTCCACGTGAAAGACCAATACAAAGTGGTGCACATGTGAGAAGTGGAACCAAAATCATACATGATACCAAACATTTTTTTACAAATAAATAACTGCAAAGTGGGGTGTGCGTAATTATTCAGGCCCCTTTGGTCTGAGTGCAGTCAGTTGCCTATAGACATTGCCTGATGAGTGCTAATGACTAAATAGAGTGCACCTGTGTGTAATCTAATGTCAGTACAAATACAGCTGCTCTGTGACGGCCTCAGATGTTGTCTAAGAGAATATTGGGAGCAACAACACCATGAAGTCCAAAGAACACACCAGACAGGTCAGGGATAAAGTTATTGAGAAATTTAAAGCAGGCTTAGGCTACAAAAAGATTTCCAAAGCTTTGAACATCCCACGGAGCACTGTTCAAGCGATCATTCAGAAATGGAAGGAGTATGGCACAACTGTAAACCTACCAAGACAAGGCCGTCCACCTAAACTCACAGGCCAAACAAGGAGAGCGCTGATCAGAAATGCAATCAAGAGGCTCATGGTGACTCTGGACGAGCTGCAGAGATCTACAGCTCAGTTGGGGGAATCTGTCCATAGGACAACTATTAGTCGTGCACTGCACAAATTTGGCCTTTATGGAAGAGTGGCAAGAAGAAAGCCATTGTTAACAGAAAAGCATAAGAAGTTGCGTTTGCAGTTTGCCACAAGCCATGTGGGGGACACAGCAAACATGTGGAAGAAGGCACTCTGGTCAGATGAGACCAAAATGGAACTTTTTGGCCAAAATGCAAAACGTTATGTGTGGCAGAAAACTAACACTGCACATCACTCAGAACACACCATCCCCACGCTACAGTTTTGTAGATACTGTTGTAAGTAGATTAAAACAAATTGAAAGTACACTGAAAACAACTGAAAAACATAGATTATACCAGGGGTCAGGAACCTTTTTGGTTGAGAGACCCATATTTTCCTGAGAGCCATACAATATGTTTCAAACTGGGACAATGCGCATGCGCAGCAGAGGGCTCACGCCCCTGTTGTTATGGTGGTGTGTATACAGTTGATCCACTAGGCAGCGGAAGTGTCAGACTTGTCTTCAGCTTCTCTTGGGTTTCATCAACATCAGCAATTTCCCCGAGAGCCAGACAGGAGAAATACCAACTAACAGCTTGTACAATTAGCTAGCTGACTTGGGGGTTGATTCACTTTGTAGGACGAGATCCCCACACTTTGGCCCAATAGGCTGCCTGTCAAGTGACAGGCAGCCTATTGGGCCGATCAAAGTGCAGGGATCTCGTACTACAAAGTCAATGGACCTGACAGGGTCCAGAGTGGGACAATTGGAGCAGCTGTTAGTTTGTGGATAGTGTGAGTAAGTTAGAAGTGCATGCTACAGCAGTCGCATGCCTACCTTGAAAATGTCACTTGCGCTGCCACACTAAGCTGCGCTGCTTGAGCAGTGTAGCTTAGTGAATCAAACCCTACTGGTTTGTATGTGAGCCAGATGTAGCCATCAAGAGTGTCACATCTAGCTCCCGAGCCATAGGTTCCCTACCCCTGGATTATACTATAGGTCCAAATCCAGAGTTGTTGGAAAGTAAATCATTTATCCATGTTTCACTATGTATAACACATGACTCAGCTTACAAACACATGCAACTTACCAACAACCTCACGGAAAATAACCTGTTTGTAAGTAGGGGGCCACATGTATAGATTAGACTATGATTATGGGCCAAGCGTGGCCTGAAACATGTTAGCTTTTTTGTCTGTCAGTTTGCTATAATAAAAGGAAGATTTGCATTCCACTTTTTTAAGGTACTTTAGTGATTGTCCTCTATATTGGAATATTTGGCTGTCTTCTAAGTGCACCACTGATTCCAGTGCTGACCTAATGGGAAGTTGAGGAGTCTTACTGTTTTGCACCCTGCATGATATATAAACGACAAGTGAAGTGAGAAGGATATGGAGACTACCATATTTATTTACTATCAAACAATACTAGTTGCATGGCAGCCCTCCTGATCCACTTGGCTGCAGTAGTGTCTGAATAACACCAGAAACAAGCATGCAGCTAATCTTGCCAGATCTGGCGATAATGTTAGAAACACCTGACCTGCTGCATGCTTGTTCAGGGTCTATGGCGAAAAGTATTTGAGGCAGAGGATCGGAAGGATAGCCAGGCAACTGGTATTGTTAGCCTCCATAGCATTCAATTACCCCAGGATTTTTTTTTTGCAAAAAGTGGATCAATTAAATTCAAATAATGTTCAAACATTTTTTTGTACTTACTTTTTTTAATAGACAAAAAGATGGGTACGGGATATCATAAACCTATACATAAGCCTGTCTCACCCATAAGTAATATTGCTAGAGAAAGGAAGAGTATGGGGAGCGCAAGGCTGGCTACGAAAATTAGTATAAAATGTATTTAGAAAAAAGCTACATAAAGTGATCTCACTTTGTATGATCACTTTATGTAGCTTTTTTATAAATACATTTTGTACTTATTTTCGTAGCCAGCCTTGCGCTCCCCATACTCTTCCTTTCTTTTCCTTTTTTTAATATTAAACTCAATACAGGTTATTGTATTGAATTTCATACAAAAGAAATTAATTTGCAAACAGATGTTGATGACACTGCGTGACCCCGGCGTCATCAGCACACGTCATTGCTGAGGAAGAAGGAAATCCACCGAGGTACATGAAAGAAGACACTGGGAAGCCACCGGAGGTACACGACGAGGGATCAGTATGCCAATGGTGAGTATAAGCCCCCCACCATGTCTCCCATATGTGCAAGATTCAGGGTGCACATTGGAAGCAAAGTTTCCAATCAGCAGTTTCTAGACTAAATTGCTCCCAGTGCGAGGGTATAAAAAAATGCGCCCCCAATCCGCCACCTGTGGGCGCGAGAACGTTATGTACGATGTGGTATTTAGCCCCCCAGTAAAGGTAGCCAGGTATAGGTGCCCCCAGTATAGGTTAGCAAGCTATAGTTGCCCCAGTATATGTAAGCCAGGTATAGATGACCCAGTATAGGTGCGGCAGCCGGCGGAGATATACATAGAGAGCGCACTTCTCTTGTGCAGACTGGTTGAAGTTACGGGACCCGGTAACGGCAATACAGAAGGCTGAGGACGGCAGCGTGGGAGCGATCCGAGCGCATGGGGCTGGAGGAAGCCCCAGGTATGTATAAAACTTTTACTATACATCGTCTCTGGTACACTTTAAGTGTGCAGTAAGTAAAGAATTGTTTTTCCTCCTCTCCTCAGATTCTAGCCAGCAGCTACATCCTGCTAAAAGGCAAAGGCAGACAAAATAGAAACTTAAAAATAATTTTTACCAACATCAGGCTCAATTTCACCTCTTTGACGTGTGTTCTGTAGACTTATTGGAAATGTGATTTTTAATTATAGGTCTGCCTCAAAAAGCTAGACCACATTTTCTGAGCATGCATGACTTCTCTGTGTGGTCCGTGCTCCAACCTCTCAACAGATGGCTGAACTTTGTATATTGCTTAAGTAACCCCCCCCCCCCCCCTCGTCTTCCCAGTCCCCCCCCCCCCCCCCCCTCGTCTTCCCAGTGCCTCAGACAGGAGTCTGACGATCTGACTTTGTGCCTCTCATCCCTCATCCTCACAGCTATCACAACTACACTCTCTCTGCCTCATTTGAAATCTGAGCTGTTGTATAGATGAAGATTTTACAGTATAAAGCAGAATCAGTTGTACACATAGCAGGGGTTTGTTTTCTTTACAATATGCATAGAATTTATTAACATTTTACATATAAGAAAAAAAAATGCTCACTTACTCTGGCAGGAGCAATGAAGGATTCGGCTCAAGCTGGTATGGAGCAACAGTGCCAGGGGAGCCTGGCATGCTACGGTGGCAAGTGTCGGGTGCAGCAGTCGCAACCGTCTGGTGGAGAGCAGTGGTCAGGAGGCAACACTTTAATCACCATTACAGGAGAAGACTGAATAAAAACAATAAAAGAAGTGACAGATAAAAAAAAGACTATAGATGCATTTTTTATTTATATAAAATATATTAATAGTTTTAACACTAAATATCTATTTACCAGAATGGACTTTTGGGTATTGCCTTATTAAAGGGGGCTCCTAGATGCCATCATCTAGGAGCCCCCTGGGCAGCATGGTGGCGTAGTGGTTAGCGCTCTCGCCTTGCAGCGCTGGGTCCCCGGTTCAAATACCAGCCAGGACCCGTGTCTGTGTGGGTTTCCTTCAGGCACTCCGGTTTCCTCCCACATCCCCAAAACATACAGATAAGTGAATTGGCTTCCCCCCAAATTAACCCTAGACTATGATACATACACTACGCAATACATACATAGACATAGGACTATGGTAGGGACTAGATTGTGAGCCCCTCTGAGGGACAGTTAATGACAAGACAATATACTCTGTACAGCGCTGCGTAATATGCCGGCGCTATATAAATACTTGAATAAATAAATAAAAAATCATAAGTCCCTTCAAAGACCTAATCCTACATTCATGGGCTAGTTACCTCCACCTCCTCCTGGGCACTGGTAGTGGGGATGAGCCCCTTGTTTCACCTCCTTTACAGAACCCCCCATATCATGTACCATATGGGC
This sequence comes from Hyperolius riggenbachi, assembly GCF_040937935.1. Lineage (NCBI taxonomy): Eukaryota > Metazoa > Chordata > Amphibia > Anura > Hyperoliidae > Hyperolius > Hyperolius riggenbachi. The sequence goes on from NC_090646.1 coordinate 432,449,116, forward strand.
TGGTATAACTTAGTATTGCGGAGCCCCATGCAAGTTGGCTCAACCATCCTGGCTATACCAGCTTGCATGGGCGAGTAGAGGTTAAAAAAAAGTTTAAGGTGAGGTTTGTTTTGCCAATTTTTTTTCTTCTTTTTAAAAAGAATGTAGTCCCCTCCCTCCAAGGCTTTCTTTAACCCCTTCTCACCGATGCAGGATGAAAAACACATCATCGCATTGCTCACAATATAGTCAAAATCCATTCGTGATTTGCTGGATCACTTAAGTTCTGCAACTCAGGAGGAGAACCTTAAAAAGAAAAACAACTTCATATAGCAAAAACTATTTTCAGCTGTTTAAAAGGTGTTATGTAATGTAGAAATAACACTAATTTTTACCCTAATGAGTAAATGCCCTTCGCTTTAAAGAAGTATTAAAAAATAAACACTTTGGAGGTGATTTCTCTCTTTCTGCAGATTATATGTGGAGGTTTAGACAGGAATGTGGAGAGGGGAAGTCAAGAAATAAACCCACTTCCTTACAGGGTGCAATCACACACCAAAGGCGTTTGCTGATTTTTCCATATCATACCAATGAATGTTTGTGTGCTTTCAGGATATAGCTTAAAAAGTATGTTTATTTTTGCTGGTAGCTTTTTAACGGTTTCAAATGTTTATTTGCTTTTCCATTTATTATTTTTTGCATCTTTTTATGATTTGCTTTAACACCTTAATCAAAACAGAAATAAAATCACAGACTTCCACTCTTCCTCAGTGTTTGGAAAAATGGTAAAGACTTAATTCTAGGCTTTCGTTGTCTTTGCATACAAAAAATGCATTGACGTGTTTATTATGGTAGACTGCAAAGCTGAACAAAAAATGGATAGCATTACTGTGCAGCTTGCTTAAAAAAATATATATTTCTACTTAAATGTGTATTTCATTGAATAGCATTTCCATACTTTTAGCCAGTGGCTGTTTTGCCAGTTTTACCGGAGTAACTTAGTTCACAATATTCTCTAATTGACTTGAGGGCCAATACACACTGAAAATCACAAACATGCTGTGATAGCGAGATTTTCACAACTTTGAACATGTACGTTCTGACATGATGGCAGGTGCGGTTGGCAGGTTACGAAAGCTTGATTGCGTTTTCCAATGGGAAAAAAGCACAGGAAGAATTTTAAATGAGAGATTGCATATAAATCGCGTAACACTGCTATGCCACCTTCTTGAACTTTCATTGATTTAACCTAATCGCAAATGCAGGAAGAATACTGTAGGCAGTAATTTTGAAATTGGGTTAAAATCACATCGGACCATTGTGAAAAGGGCACTGTGTTTACTATGTGAATTGTGGTGCCCATGTGATCAACAAAACATATGCACTTTGATCAAATGAGAAAAGACAATGAAATAAATAGTCTGACTGTCATTCATCGATCCATCCAACCATCTATTTCATGAGATAAAAAGGTTAATCTCTAGCAGAATATTACGTGTGCGTGCGTGCGTGCGTGTGTGTGTGTATATATATAAAGTTAGAGCCGAGTATCAAGAGGGCCCTTGTATGCATGTTAGGTAGAGATGGCCCGAACGGTTCGACCGCGAACTTATTCGCGCAAACTTCGGTGGTTCGCGTTCACGGTGAACTTTGAACTATATGCATATAGTGAATGAATTATGTTTGACCCACCCCCTATACTACATCATTAGGGTCAACTTTGACCCTCTACATCACAGTCAGCAGACACAGGGTAGACAATCAGGCTACACTCCCTCCTTGACCCCCCCCCCTTCTAAAACGCAGGTAGCCTCAGCCTTTTCACTCACTCGTGTGGCTGCAGTAATTAGAGAAGGGGGAGAACCTGCTGACATAGGGAAAGCTTAGTTGGACTCTTGTGTTAGGCTTGTTAGGTTGCTCCTTCTTGCTGATTCTTATTGCTAAAAAGCATTCCTCATCCTCATCAGCTCTTTTGAGAGCTAATGTTGTTCTTGTGATCTATCTTTTTTTTTTTTTGCGTGTGTCCCACAGCCACTTGTGTTGCATACACAGTTGCAGCTGCTGGACCTTGGCAATTCCTACTGTGCCACTGCCAAGCCCAGCACATTCAGTGACTGCCTGTGAGTGTGACAGCTGCACATTTGTAATACCAATCCCTGCATACCCACCTGTTCAGTGCACCTACCTACTTACGTGAGCGCACGCAGTGTTATATACCACCAGTCACTGCACCTGTTCACAGTACCTATGTGTGTGACAGTTGCACATTTGTAATACCAATCAATGTATACCCACCTGTTCAGTGCACCTACGTACCTACGTGAGCGCACGCAGTGTTATATACCAGTCAGTCACTGCACCTGTTCACGGTACCTATGTGTGTGACAGCTGCACATTTGTAATTCCAATCAATGCATACCCACCTGTTCAGTGCACCTACCTACCTACATGAGCGCACACAGTGTTATATACCAATCAGTAGCTGCACCTGTTCATGGTACCTGTGTGTGTGAGACAGCTGCACATTGTATTGATACCAGTCACTGCACCTGTGTGACTGCACATTGTATTAGTCAAGTCAGTGCACACCTTTCACTTCATCCCCCACCCCCAATATGGGCAAAACAGGCGGAGGCAGGCCACCCGGCAGGTCTGTTCGAGGTCGTGCTGTCGTGATTTTGTGCAGCCCTGGACCAAAGTACAGTGTTCAGAAGGCGCGTGCCATCAACCCCCAAGATTGTCAGGATGTAGTTGACTATTTAACACAGAACACCTCATCCTCCTCAGCTTCTGCACGGAACCTCCTGCTCTGATTCTGGCACCCCACTTAACACTCAGTCGGCCGCCACCATCAAAGTGCCATCACCCCAGGGCTCAGCGGTGTGGAAATATTTTTGCGTTTGCCTCAGATGAGAGCAATGCCATCTGTACTCTCTGCCACCAAAAATTAAACCATGGAAAGAGCAAGACTCGCGTAGGGACAACTTCCTTACGAAGGCACATGATGACAAAGCACAAACTCAATGGGATGACCACCTGAGGAAAAGCAGCACACAAAAGCAAAGCCACACACCACAGTGGAAGATACCAGGCCGCAATTATTTCTCAAAAAAGGTGATACAAAAACTGTACCGTGATGTTAAAAGGCAAGTGGTGTCATCTTTGGCACACAGCGTTGGGTCAAGGGTCCATCTGACCACGTGGTCTGCAAACCACAGTCAGGCCTGCCCGAAGACTAAGTCAGTCCTCACACACAGCATCTCTGCCCAGTGGCGTAGCTAAGGAGTTGTGGGCCCCGATGCAAGTTTTACAATGGGGCCCCCCAGGCACTCCATACATAGCAATTGATACAGCGCACCAAAACCTGCCAATGGCAACTACAGTGTCAGAGGAGCAAGAAGGGGATGGGGAATAGATTCTTAATAATTACCACTATTCAAAGTATCTATAGAAGTGATTATTATGAGCACAGGACCAATAGAGAGCTAATACTGTAGTTGATGGAGGGCCCTTCGGGGCCCCTCTGGCCCAAGGGCCCCGATGCGGTCGCTACCTCTGCAACCCCTATTGCTACGCCCCTGTCTCTGCCTGTCTGCCCCAAGACTAAATCACTCTCCACACAGCATCTCTGCCTGCAGGCCGCTTGACTGCCTTCTGAGCCACCACCAACAGGGTTCAGTACTCCCGGCGGATTCCTGAATTTTTAAGGTCGTTGCTTCATTGTGGACAGACCAAATTCAATCAGCTGTACAGTCACTGCTCTGTCATTGAGCTACCTCAGCCCGGCGACCATATGGGCTGGAAAGCCGCCATCACCTGCACTCTAGTCATGGTACGCACCAGTCCAGCACAGCCGTCACTACACAAACAGCTGTTTGCGGTGCGTTACACAGTGAGTTTGGTCTGTCAGTGTGAAGTAGTACACTAATTACACTACCTGATTGATGTATACACATGCAAGATGTTTTAAAGCACTTTAGGCCTCCAACTTAGCATGCAATGTGATTTCTGCCCTTAAAACGCTGCTGTGCGTCAAATCCAGATTTTTCCCAGGGACTTTTGTCATGTATCCCACTTCCCCATGGAAAAAACTCATATGTTAGACCCCTTGAAACATCTTTTCCATCACTTTTGTGGCCAGCATAAATGTTTCTAGTTTTCGAAGTTCGCCTCCCCATTGAAGTCTATTGCGGTTCGAAAAGTTCGCACGAACCAAACTTTTTGCGGAGGTTCGCGAACCGAAAATTGGAGGTTCGAGCCATCTGTAATGTTAGGTAGGTTCTTGGAATGGATGGCTTTCTTCTATTCCAGAATTACAGTAATAGAATGAAGTGGGATCAAGTCAGCAGAGATACTGTATATTACACTGCGTTCTCCAGTTTTTGTAATGATCAGTGGTAAAACAATACATTAGTATGGAAGGAATAAAGGGCATATTTGCTAAGAGAACATGAGATGACAGGTTAGCATGTACTTTCAGTGGGCACAAATACATTTTATACAAGCAGACCACAAAAATTGGTTAAAGCAGTGGTAATAAGACTGGGGCCCATATGCAATTCACTTTATCTCCTAGGTGATAATTTTACACCTAATCAATAACTGTTATTAAAGAGACTCTGTAACATTAAAAAGATCCCCTGGGGGGTACTCACCTCGGGTGGGGGAAGCCTCCGGATCCTAATGAGGCTTCCCACGCCGTCCTCTGTCCCACGGGGGTCTCGCCGCAGCCCTCCGAACAGCCGGCGACTGTGCCGACTGTCAGTTCAATATTTACCTTTGCTGGCTCCAGCGGGGGCGCTGTGGCGACTTTCGGCACGGAAATAGATGGAAATACCCGATCTCCGTCGGGTCCGCTCTACTGCGCAGGCGCCGGAAACTTGCGCCTGCGCAGTAGAGCAGACCCGACGGCGATCGGGTATTTCCACCTACTTCGGCGCCGACAGCCGTCAGAGCACCTGCGCAGGAGCCAGGAAGGTAAATATTACGTCACCGCTGCACGGAGGGCTGCAGCGAGACCCCTGACGGATGGAGGACGGCGTGGGAAGCCTCATTAGGATCCGGAGGCTTCCCCCACCCGAGGTGAGTACCCCTCAGGGGCCGTTTTGTCGTTACAGTTCCTCTTTAAGTTATATTGAATAACATGACTTTTAATCCACCAGAAAGCAAGATAATAACCAGAATAATTTTGACAGTAGTTTTTCATCCACTTTTTGATACTTTTCCAATTGCAGAACGCTGAAAGTTAATTTAAACATAACATGAAAAATTCTCTCCTAGGAGAAAACTCAGGTGTAAAAGTGAATTGCATATGGCCCAAAGTGAATTGAATAAGGACCTTTTTTTCCTCTTACGTTTTGTTCTAGGAGATCATTTTTCTTCTGCTAAAAATAACATTTTTGCAATTGAAAAAGTACCAAAAAGTAGTAGAAAAGGACCTTTTCTACTACTTTTTGGTACTTTTTCAATTGCAAAGTGTTATAGGTACTGTCAAAATTATTCAGAATATGTTCTTGCTTGCTGGGAGACTAAAAGGTACTTTATTAATAAGGTGTGAAAAGATCACCTAGGATACAACTTAGGAGAAAAAGTGAATTGAATGAGGGCCTGAACATGAAGAACAATCCACCGTCAAGGAAAAGCTAAGAGGGCATGTTGTGTGACGCATGTTACCATAATAGGTGCAGTTCTGGCTGCTGTCTTTTGTTTTGTTTCTGCCTTTCTATGTGCGCCGCGGGTGCGTGCACATGACCCACGGTTACATCTGAGATTGGTGAATGGGAACATGCGTTCCCAAAAACCAATCTGTGGTGCCTAAATCATGAATGATCAGTGCTGTAACAAAACAGACTTTTCCTTTAAAGAGAACCCGAGGTGGGATTTAATTATGTTAGTGGGGCACAGAGGCTGGTTGTGCACACTAACACCAACCTCTGTTGCCCCATGGTGTGCCTCCAGGACCCCTCTGCGCGACGCTATACCCCCCGCAGTGCTAGCGACACACAGTGTCCCCCCGCCTCCTCCGTATCGGCGCTACCCGCCCGCGTCCCTTCCCTCCAATCAGCGGGAGGGAAGGGACGCGGGCGGGTAGCGCCGATACAGAGGAGGCGGGGGAACGGCGCCAACAGACAGCACATAGGTAAACATTGTACTGGCGACATGCTGTGTGTCCCACCTTGGGTTCTCTTTAAGATCACAACTTATAGAGGCTTTGCTCATACCCAAGAATATAGAGTCCCACTCCTCCATATCAGAGGACACGCACAGTTTATTCTACCATTTCACGCAGACACAGAACATAGATATCACGCTTTTCTCCTGGCGGACTCAAAGTACCAGAGCTGCAGCCACTAGGATGCGCTTTATAGGCAGTAGCAGTGTTAGGGAGTCTTGCTCAATGTCTCCTACAGAATAGGTGTTGGCTTACTTAACAGGCAGAGCTGGGATTTTAACCCAGGTCTCCAGTGTCAGAGGCAGAGCCCTTAACCAGTACACTATCCAGCCACTATTTCAGCATGGCCTAGGGTATCAGGGGGTAGATGTTCAAAACACAGGTAAGAGTACAGATTAGTTACCAAGCCCCTGCTGGTAGGGGAGAGAGAAAGCAGATTCAATCTCGCAATTAAGGCCTATGGGGTTATATTTTTAAAACTTCGAGATAAATCCCTGCACCTGGAGGAACCTAAAAAACTCAAAGGCCGGGAGTTCGTGTTTCTCTTGACTCTGTTGCCAGGAGGGGAGAGATCCATCACTTAGATGATCGGCTACTTGAACTACATACCTGGTTGCCAGGCCAGTGCTGGCCAACAATGGCAAGGTTCTTCTCTCCGATCAGTACTTACCTTAACCTTGTATATGAATAGTGCTGCAAACAGAAATCTCATTCATTACTCTCTAGCAGCATGCAAAGACTCATGTTCATAATGGGAGCTCTTACGACAGGTATCTGAACATTTACAGAGAGCAAACAATATTCAAAAACATCTCATTTACACAATAAATGGTATCATCCTGATTCAAAACGTCTTACATTTACACAATATATTATTGCTCTGAAAAAGAACAGGGTAGGCAGAAGCAGAAGCCAGGTGTGAGGCCTTATGACTTCAAATTAATACTTACCAACAGAAAGGAGTATGCTCAAAATTGGGTGGAAAAGGGTTTGTGTAGATAGTGATCAAAGAGAAGAACCTTAATGTAGTTGATAAGCATAAAGAAATTTACTCAATTTTTTGAGGGCTAACAAGTCCCATTTACATACTGCTACCAGCAGTTTTGTTGCTATGAGAAACAGTAACTGTGTGTATGCATTTTATTTTGTTGATGTGGAAATGTACTGTTTGACTAGGTCACATCAGCTCAATGTTTCCCTCCATTCGGGCTATTGAAACCCTGCAGAGAACTGACCAGTCTTGTGTGTGACTGTGTATGTAACCCCAAGTTTTGGAAACTAAGCTTACATCAATATTCCCAATCCACTAAGTAGCAGGGTGATTGTCATAACAGGCTGAAAAGATATAGGGATATTTTACAATCCAATATAATTCTGGAGAGAAGGGGGCATGTTGCTGAAGTACTACGAGTATAGAAAAAAAAAAGTAACGTTAACTTTTTTTTACAGTAAATATACTGTATTTCTAATGAGGCTACTGACATGAAATTTACACCAGGGCCCATATGCAATTTTATTTTCTCCTACGTTTTCTCCTAGGTGATATTTTCAAACTTGTCAATAAAATGCATTTTAAATCACTGACAAGAAATAAAATACTTAAATAGTTTTGATAGTACTTTTTCAACTGCAATGTGCTGAAAAATTATTCTTAAGGCTGCTTTCACAGTGAGACATTACAGGCGCACGTTAGAGCAGCCTGTAACGCACCCCACCGCACAGCAATGAAAAATCAATGGGCTGTTCACAGTGCCCACGTTGCGTTACACAGTAACGCTGCATGTTCGTTTAAAGTGCAGCGTTCTGTGCGTTCTAGCGGCTTAAGCCGCGTTGGACTGTTTGCACATGCTCAGTATGTTTTTTTTTATTTTAGGGGCGGAGAGGAGGCGGGCAGAGGTCGCTACGTAGCCAGGCACATGGCTACTTGACATTCACTGCACTTGCAGTGTTTACTTCTTGGAGCGGCCGCTGATTGGCTGGTGGGACCACGTGATGCGGAGAGCTCCGCTCACGTGGTCTCCGCAGCGCCTCCGACAGAGCAGGCGCACCAAGAGCTGCTTGTAACGCGGCTCTTGGTAGCGACCTACTCCAACACCGCCAGGCGTTGCGTTAGGGGCACGTTATGCGACCATAACGTCCCCTAAAACGCAACATCCTGGTGGGAAAGAAGCCAAATAGAAGATGAAAAATGATCTCCTAGGAGAAAACGCAGGAGAACGTGAATTGCATATGGCCCCAGGTGTTGGTAACAACCCATGTAATCCACACATACAAAAACATCAAAACAAATAAGTCCACAAATTTAGTTATGTGTAGTAAAGTGCAATCACACAGGGAATAAATATTGTATACTCACTGAAATGTATTTAATACTTTAGAGAGGAAGCTTTTTCTGCAATGACAGCTTTAAAGGAAACCAGAGATGAACCTAGATAAAATGAAGTAGTTGACTAGCAGTGAATATTTTCAATTTTGTTTAATTCAAAAAGACAGTGAATATACAGCCATCACCTGGTGTTGGTATCAGGTGTAAGTATAGCTCTCAGACACTCACAGCGCTGTAGGGCACACTTGGAAGTGAGTGTGCCTACATTGCAGCTGGGCAGTAAAGCACAACGGACAGTTGCCGTTTCGGGCGGTCTCCTGCTCTTTGTCAATTTATACATACCTGAGGCTTCCTCCAGCCCCATGCGCACATATCGCTGCCACGCTGCCGTCCTTTGCTGTCTGCAGCTCCGGTATCGGCTCCCGTTACTTAGGGCAGTCCTTGCAAGTGAAGCGCGCTCTCTATCTAGCTCTTTAGCGGCCACTGGAGAGATACGTAAAGAGCGCAGTTCCTCTTGCGCAGACTGGCCGCGACTGGCCGCCTGTAACCAATGTGATCACTAGCAAAGGTCTTGAGAGAGTTCTTTGGTTTTACCCATTATGAGATGGTTGTTGCGTGAAACCTGTGTAGTGAAAACCCTATTTATAACCCATGCATTAGAACTCAAGTCAGTGGCAGGATAGTTTTCTAAATATTGACAGATTTTAGCTGGCTTATTGGCTTGCCATTCTTTTATGAACCTGCTTTCTTCATGTATTCAAGACATATTCCTCTTGTCATTCTTTTGTAAAAAAAAACAAAAAAAAACTAATGTATGGATTTGTTTTAATTTCTATGCATGTGTGGATTATACCTGGGCTGTTACGGAGATCTGGGGAACATTTCATGCCAATAGCTCCATAAGAAATACATTTACGGAGAAAACCGTTGGGATGTTCAATACTTACTTTCCTTGCTGTACAGTGTATGTATATATATATATATATATATATATATATATATATATATATATATATATACACACACACACAGAGTATAGTTTAGTCACAGTTCACACAGTCAGTATCTTGGGGTGAAGCAAGTGGTACTGTATTTAACTAATAAACGTTGATTAGTATGCACTATTTACCATGTTGGGTGAGGGATTTATATGTGCATATAATACTGGACACTGTCCATACTCTAATTTTGGTACTGGGTTAGAACTGTATGTTCCCAGATGCACTGATTTTGCCCAGTCAGTATTATATTCAGCAGGAAAATGAGGTTATAGGAATTGTGCCAGCAACAAATCATTCATTACATGCATTCATTTCAGTAGTTTACTTTGTACTGACAAAGTATGGAATACCAGTATACACAGTTTTGTGAGAGCTTGCCTTGACCTGCTAATAGCCTCATCAAGTATGAATGAAAATAATGGATGCTTACAAAGTTTGCAGTTAAATGATTCCTGGTCCAGTGTTTTTTTTTTTCTATATGCATAACAATAATAAGTTAATATGAGGTTGATTCACCAAATATTGGTAAAACTGGTGCACACACAGCGCATGGCAATATTACCTTCACTTCTGCATGCATCACCACACGGTACACTAGTAGCGTGACCATTGCTATGGTAACATTCGTCACTAGCAAGCATTATCATTAACACATTTTACCATAGCAACGACTGTGCTACTCTAGTACCACGAGTCACACTACTGGCATAACTTGTGGTGCTGCATGCATAAGTGAAAATAATATTGGCAGGTGTTCACCGCAGTATTAGGATGTTTGATGATTCAACCCAAGAACCCCAAGTTCTGTGTTTAGTGAAAAGTTGGAGTAATGGGCCAAATACACTGTGCTATGGAGCCTTGTGGATCTACGACACTGGCTTGAATGAAATCCTTGGTCCATTTGAATCATGTGCTTGATTGAACTGCAATGATTATTGGCGTAAGATATTATCAATACTTAAAATATCAGTAATATCTCCTTGTACAACACTGTCCTCCCTCTCCATTCCTAACTTCTAACAATAACCTTCCTTTCCATATCTAACACTAACCTACCTCCCCACTACCTTATTGCCTAACACTAGTCCTCGGTGCTCAGTTATATTTTATAATATATAATATGTTATATTTTTATTACCTCACACTAAACTCTCTTTCCAGCTGCTATCAGAGTTTGACTACACTGTAACTGAACTCAATACTGATCCCTGCCGCTATCTGAATTCAGCTATATTGTAACTTAACAAAATTTGTGGGAGAGTAGGCAGGCACTCGGGGACAGCTGCGAATTACTGACAGACAAAAAGTACATCCAGTGGAACTATGTGTTCAGGACAGCAGGTATAAGATATACAAAACTTGAAAAGACAGGAAATGTCCGGCACTATGGTTCATAGTTTATTCATGCAGCAAAACAAAGGAGACGTGCTGTGGCAGTGACATCATAAAGTGCGGTAACATGTGAGATGCTTAACATCACAAGGCATGAACGTCACTAAACCGTCTATGCTGTACCTGGTTGTGTTAGAGGTGGCTAGTGTGGGCGCCAGAGGGTGCACGGTCCCTACGACCGTTTCGCAAGGCGGTTGCCGAGCTTCTTCTGAGGTGTGCACTAAGTGTGTGAAACAAAAGCGGAACTAGATATACGTCTGTGCAGGACGTACTTCCGTGCCGCTAAAAGGATCCGCCCTCTCCCATTTGATTGGTCCAATGCTCCAGCTCCAATAGAGATGGAGCTGAGATGCAGCCAGCTGTAAGGGGCTGGCCGTGCGCGCACGTCAGAGTGACGCCACGGGCAGCGGCCAATAGCCGTTCAGCGTGGCGCTAGGGCCTTACATGTTGGCCACAGTTGCCTAGTAACAAGATCGGCTGCTACGGCGAATCAAGCCAACCCGCCCCTGTAAACAAAAAGGCAGGGTAAGCGTGGCGAACCGCAGCTGAACCATATCAAGTGTAGGACAACAGATGGTCAAACCAGCGGCCACAGCCGAGAACGAATGGGCAGCTTTAATGGCCGTGGAGAGTGGGAGTGATTCTCACACTCTGGGGCTTATTAGCTTATTAACAGCGGTATGGCGAAAAGTGAGCATGGAGCAAAAACTGGGGAGGGGGTAGATCAGGATGGGGGTGAGGTGTACCATGAGGGTGGTGAAGGGCAAGGTGGGTGAAAAGAGGATGCCAGTGAAAGAGAGAAAAGAGGGAGAAAAGAGGAGGTGCTTGGTACACTAGAAGGTTAGTAAGAGAGAGGGGTAGGATAATAAGTCCCAGACAGACACGGCTCCGATATCGGAGGGGGCAGATTACATCATGGCGTCATGACATTATGTTGCACCGTTCAAGGTGTATATTTGTACATTAATCGGATAGCAAGGATCCATGAGCGGGCCAGCTATAAAGAAAGGGGCCATGTAAAAAAGAGAAGATAAATGGCAAAAAATTGGCAGCTTATTGGGTGAAAACAAGGGACGCCATGATGCAAACGCTAGGGCAACAAAAGGGTGGCCATAGGGGCCTATGTATACAGGTGGAGGGGAAGAGGAACCTAACGACCCAGGGACCTAAGGATCCAAGAAGCATGCAAGGTCCACATAATCATTTAGACCAAGCGCACCCATTGCATCTGTGCGCAGGATCCAGTGTGCTTCTTGCCTAAGCAGTAATTTCTTTTTGTCGCCACCTCTGCGAGGGGTATTGCAGACATCAATGCATGCAAACGACAAAAGGTTTGGATTATTTTGGTGAACAGCCGACATGTGTTCGACTATCCTTGGGCAACCTTTGCCCTTCGGTAGTAGACGCACATGCTCCAAGATTCGTTCCTTCACCATCCTGGTTGTCTTGCCGATGTAAAAACGTTGGCATGGACACCAAAGCGCATAGACCACATATTTGGTCCTGCAGGTGGCAAAAAATGGAACATTACAACAGACGGGACCTAGCTGATAAGATCTGCCCGTTTTCATAAAGTGGCAAGCTTTACAGAAGCCACAACGATGGTTACCTGTGGATGTAAAATCATTCAGCCAGGTGCGCTGTGGCTTCTTGTGAAAGTCACTGTGGATCAGAACATCACCGATAGTGGGTGCTCTTTTGAAAGCTAACAGTGGTTGAGGAGGTAAGCTGTTTTTTAGGACCGGGTCCTCAAGTAACAGTGACCAGTTTTTGCTGAATGCCCACTTGATTTGTTTGGCCATAGGGGAAAATTCAAAAGAGAATAACTCAACATCCAGCATCACTTTGGGAAAATGAAGGAAACTTCTTCCTTGATGGGCCCCCAAAAAATTGAACAGACAATCGTTGGTCCCTTAGGGTTTAGCCCGCAGGGATCATGGAATAATAAAGAACTTGGGGAAATCTCAGCTTTGAATGAACTTCTGGTTGACTCAGCTCTGGTTGAAGTACCACTGTCTGATATCACTAGCTTCAAGCCATGTAGATCAATAATGCCCTTTCCCACACAAGCTGGTTCCTGCATTGACCTTTTTGAAAAACAAGTCGATAGCGAGATCAAAGCACTAGTTTATCCCACTACAACACGGAACTTGACCCCTGTTGAAAGCAGAGCTCTTCGCTGGTTAAGAAGCCGCCCCGATCTTACCATCCGCAAGGCCGATAAGGGGGGAGCAGTTGTTCTTCTTTCCACAGAGAGCTATGAAGCGGAAGCTATAAGACAACTCTCCGATGCTTCAACCTACAGACCCCTCAAAGGAGACCCCACGGCGAGCTATCAGTCTGCCCTGAGGTCACTCCTTCGCAGAGGGGTAGAGAATGGTTTCCTCACCCCTGTTTTGGCTAACAACCTTCTGCCTTCCTTCCCGGTTAAACCTGTGTGGTACTGCTTACCGAAGATCCACAAATCCATGACCGATCCCCCGGGACGACCCATTGTGTCGGGCCTGGGATCGGTCACGGAAAGACTCTCCAGATATCTGGACCACATCCTTCGACCACTCCTGTTGCATCTCCCCTCACACCTTGGTGACACCATTGATGTCCTTGGTGGCATTGGGTCCTCATCGTGGTGCACGGGGGATCTGCTGGTGACCATTGATGTCACCAGTCTTTATAGCAGGATTCCACACCTCGACGGTGTCAGTGCTGTCAGGATGTATCTGGATAGAGACAAAAAGGATGCTTCCTTTAATGCGTATGTGTGCGAATGCTTGCAGTTTGTTCTCACACATAACGCCTTCATGTTTGGTGAGTCATGGTACCAGCAGATCTCGGGCACTGCGATGGGGACCCCTGTCGCATGTACTTACGCCAACCTATTCTTGGGTGCTTGGGAGGAAATTTACATCCACTCCGCCAACAATCCTTTTAGATCCAATCTGAGGATGTGGTCCAGGTATGTGGACGATGTCCTGACCTTCTGGTCAGGAGATGTACCTCTCCTGAAACAGTTTCTGGAGTACTTAAATCAGAATGACATTAATATGCACTTCACCATGGAATGGTCAGATGAAAACATTTGCTTTCTCGATTTGGAACTGACCATTACACCTGAAGGCGTCATAACTAGAGGCTACCGGAAACCTACGGCCTCTAATACCATTCTACATGCTAGTAGCTATCACCCACGGCATGTCACAGAGAGTCTCCCCTTTGGCCAATTCCTGCGTTTACGCAGGAATAATACCAATTTGGAGGACTTTCTGGACCAGGCTGAGGACCTGAAACAAAGGCTCTTGGTCAGAGGGTACAATGAGGTAGCCCTTGACAGAGCCATCAGAAAAGCCACCATGAGAGATAGATCAGAGCTCATTAAGAGGAAGAAACAGAACAGACCTGCCAATAATTCTGGAGTATTCTCTTTTGAATTTTCCCCTATGGCCAAACAAATCAAGTGGGCATTCAGCAAAAACTGGTCACTGTTACTTGAGGACCCGGTCCTAAAAAACAGCTTACCTCCTCAACCACTGTTAGCTTTCAAAAGAGCACCCACTATCGGTGATGTTCTGGTCCACAGTGACTTTCACAAGAAGCCACAGCGCACCTGGCTGAATGATTTTACATCCACAGGTAACCATCGTTGTGGCTTCTGTAAAGCTTGCCACTTTATGAAAACGGGCAGATCTTATCAGCTAGGTCCCGTTTGTTGTAATGTTCCATTTTTTGCCACCTGCAGGACCAAATATGTGGTCTATGCGCTTTGGTGTCCATGCCAACGTTTTTACATCGGCAAGACAACCAGGATGGTGAAGGAACGAATCTTGGAGCATGTGCGTCTACTACCGAAGGGCAAAGGTTGCCCAAGGATAGTCGAACACATGTCGGCTGTTCACCAAAATAATCCAAACCTTTTGTCGTTTGCATGCATTGATGTCTGCAATACCCCTCGCAGAGGTGGCGACAAAAAGAAATTACTGCTTAGGCAAGAAGCACACTGGATCCTGCGCACAGATGCAATGGGTGCGCTTGGTCTAAATGATTATGTGGACCTTGCATGCTTCTTGGATCCTTAGGTCCCTGGGTCGTTAGGTTCCTCTTCCCCTCCACCTGTATACATAGGCCCCTATGGCCACCCTTTTGTTGCCCTAGCGTTTGCATCATGGCGTCCCTTGTTTTCACCCAATAAGCTGCCAATTTTTTGCCATTTATCTTCTCTTTTTTACATGGCCCCTTTCTTTATAGCTGGCCCGCTCATGGATCCTTGCTATCCGATTAATGTACAAATATACACCTTGAACGGTGCAACATAATGTCATGACGCCATGATGTAATCTGCCCCCTCCGATATCGGAGCCGTGTCTGTCTGGGACTTATTATCCTACCCCTCTCTCTTACTAACCTTCTAGTATACCAAGCACCTCCTCTTTTCTCCCTCTTTTCTCTCTTTCACTGGCATCCTCTTTTCACCCACCTTGCCCTTCACCACCCTCATGGTACACCTCACCCCCATCCTGATCTACCCCCTCCCCAGTTTTTGCTCCATGCTCACTTTTCGCCATACCGCTGTTAATAAGCTAATAAGCCCCAGAGTGTGAGAATCACTCCCACTCTCCACGGCCATTAAAGCTGCCCATTCGTTCTCGGCTGTGGCCGCTGGTTTGACCATCTGTTGTCCTACACTTGATATGGTTCAGCTGCGGTTCGCCACGCTTACCCTGCCTTTTTGTTTACATGGGCGGGTTGGCTTGATTCGCCGTAGCAGCCGATCTTGTTACTAGGCAACTGTGGCCAACATGTAAGGCCCTAGCGCCACGCTGAACGGCTATTGGCCGCTGCCCGTGGCGTCACTCTGACGTGCGCGCACGGCCAGCCCCTTACAGCTGGCTGCATCTCAGCTCCATCTCTATTGGAGCTGGAGCATTGGACCAATCAAATGGGAGAGGGCGGATCCTTTTAGCGGCACGGAAGTACGTCCTGCACAGACGTATATCTAGTTCCGCTTTTGTTTCACACACTTAGTGCACACCTCAGAAGAAGCTCGGCAACCGCCTTGCGAAACGGTCGTAGGGACCGTGCACCCTCTGGCGCCCACACTAGCCACCTCCAACACATCCAGGTACAGCATAGACGGTTTAGTGACGTTCATGCCTTGTGATGTTAAGCATCTCACATGTTACCGCACTTTATGATGTCACTGCCACAGCACGTCTCCTTTGTTTTGCTGCATGAATAAACTATGAACCATAGTGCCGGACATTTCCTGTCTTTTCAAGTTTTGTATATTGTAACTTAACTTGGCACCAATACCTGCACTCCCATCTAAGTTCAGCTACACTGTAACCAAACTCCGTACCGTTCCCTACAGCTAGCTGTACTGATCCCTGTGGCTGAGTTCGGCTACACGGTAACAGAACATCCTTACTGCTGGGAGTTTGACTACACTGTAGCTGGAACTCAGAACCTTCCCTGTGCCACTATTGGGAGTTTGTCTACACTATATCCAACCCATAAAACTGATCTGTGAACTTGGCTTTATCATAACCAAGCGCCTACACCCCATTGAAACAACCAGACACCCCATAGCTACAAATTTACATTGCAGTCTATATTATTGTTGACAAGCAACTGTAGCCATTACACTCAAATGAACTACTTCGCCATTTCATCTAGTAATAGTAGTTTTATATAAGACACTTGGACACAAGTGCCTACACAGAATAGTGTATAGTCTATATACCATACTATATAACTATATACTACTACTTCCCCCTTGACCCCATCCCTTCTGATTTACTCCAGCCTCACTTCACGGAATTGGCCCCAGTCCTCACTACCCTGTTCAACCTCTCCCTATCCACAGGCACCTTCCCCTCAGACTTCAAGCAGGCCACTGTACTACCCCTGCTCAAGAAACCCTCCCTTGACCCCTCGCTACCCTCCAACTACCGTCCTATCTCCCTCCTCCCCTTTGCCTCAAAACTCCTTGAGCGTCTGGTTCACAAACGCCTGACCCAGTTCCTCAATGCCAACTCACTGCTAAACCCACTGCAATCTGGATTTCGGCCTGCCCACTCAACCGAAACTGCTCTCACCAAAGTGGTCAATGACCTTGCCATAGCTAAAGCTTAAGGTAAATACTCCATTCTCCTCCTTCTTGACCTTTCAGCCCCCTTTTTTTACACAGTAGATCATCCCCTACTCCTCCAGTCCCTCCAGTCCATGGGCATTCACGATCTTGCCCTGTCCTGGCTTTCATCCTACCTCTCCAACCGCTCCTTCCCGACCGCCTTCAATGAGTCCTCATCCACTCCCAACCACCTCTCGGTGGGAGTCCCCCAAGGTTCGGTCCTTGGCCCCCTACTGTTCACCCTATACACATCCTCCATTGGCAAGGTTATTTCCTCCATGGGTTTTAACTATCATCTGTATGCAGATGACACCCAGATCTACCTCCACATCCCTGACATATCCACCACTACCATGGACAAGGTCTCCTCCTGTCTATCAGCCATCTCCTCCTGGATGTCCGCTAGGTTCCTGAAACTAAACCTAGACAAAACGGAATTTATAATCTTGCCACCCCGGACATCCATAAACCTCCCAGATGTGCATGTCACTGTTAACCACACTACCATTCACCCTACCTCTCAAGCCCGCTGTCTGGGTGTCACCCTGGACTCCGCACTCTCCTTCACTCCCCACATCCAAAACCCCAAAGTCCTGCAACTTCCACCTTCGTAACATCTGTAAGATTCGCCCTTTCCTGACCTCTGCCACTACCAAACTCCTCATCCATGCCCTCATAACTTCTCGCCTTGACTACTGCAATACCCTGCTGTCTGGTCTCCCTATGACCCGAACAGCTCCACTGCAGTCCATCATGAATGCAGCAGCCAGAATTATCCACTGCTCCCATCGCTCCACCATGGCGGATCCCCTCCTTGAATCCCTCCACTGGCTTCCTATCCAGTCCAGAATCAGATTCAAGATACTGTGTCTGACCTACAAATCTGTCCACAAAACCTGTCCAACCTACTACCCCTCACAAGTGCTCTAAACCCACAGCTGAACTCTGGTCCCCTACCTCTCGTGTCCCTACCTCTCCCTTTAGATTGTAAGCCTTTGAGCAGGGTCCTCCTCCTTTTGTGTCCAACCTGATCATGCACCTCCGTTACTGTGAACCCATGCTAGGCCTCTTGAGTGAACCTAACTTGCTTAATCTCCATGCTCCCCTCCAGTGACTGACTAAGCATTACCTTGTACTCATACTGTGCTGTGTGATCTGGTTTTCTTGTATCCTGTATTGTCATTTTGCTGTATGTCACCCCTAAATATTGTATGTATCCCTATTTATTGTCCAGCGCTGCATAATATGTTGGCGCTTTATAAATACAATAAATAACTATATACTATAGCTATGAGTGTTTTTAAATCCACCTACTTTTGGCCACAAAATGATCATCTTGTCTATCGCAAGTCTAAGCTCCATGCTACCAGTAATACACCCATTTAGTCAAAACGATCTATCCGGTTTGGATCAGTTTTCATTGTAATGCTAAATGTTGTCAGTTAAAGAAATCTCTCCAAGGCTCTTAGGACCTGAGCCCACTGACGCATTTGTGTCCGCTTTTCAGTAAAGCGGATAAAAGCAGATACAACTACATCAGTGGGCTCAGGCCCTAAGGGAAAGTCGGCGACCTTCATTCTTACCTAATAATTCCCTACACTTCTGTCATGTAACAAAGATTCTTCTCTAGTTCAGAATCAGTTGACTTGCTCCTGGTACTGTGTTCAGACGGTCTCATTAAAGGAACTCCTGAGGTTTGGCTTAAAAATAAGATTGGGGAAAGCTCTGCTGTCTTGCTGAAAGTGTCGCACTCCCAGAATTAAAAAATTATTATTTTTTAGCAGATAAGTTCCTCTGCAGTGAGACGTCAGTTCAGGAGAAACATCCATTTTATCCACTCCATACACTTGCTGATCACTCCATTATTCATTTACTTGAAGCAGGGTGCTCTTGTCAACTTTACTGATTCTAGCTGGTCCTGCTTACAATCCACTGATGAAGATCATGACTATGAAACAAGGCAACTCAGCAGCATGGTTCTTATACCATCCTAATCTATTTCAAGCCAACTTTATTTAGATTTAACCTTTGTACACATGGTATACTGTATATACTCGAGTATAAGCAGACCCCCACACTTTTACCTAAAAAAAGGGGGAAAAATTCTTGTCCCGAGTATAAGCTGAGGGTGAGAAATGGCTTTATGGCGCAGAACAAAAGCATTGTTTGAAGATAGTTAATGTGTTATTCCAGACACATACATGCACTCATAGTTACAAATTTAGTCATAAATGTAGGTTGTCCTTGATTACAGTTCTCCCTGCAGATGTGTGCAAGCGATTGTAAAGCATTCCTTACTATAATCTAATGTAACTCAGATGAGGGTGCAAACTTTAATTGCCCCGTAGATAATAGGATAACAGAGGCGCCAATAGGATAAAAAAAAAAAACACTAAAAGAACTTAAAAACCCATCTTGGTAATAGAGGAGGCAGTGGTGGACTCACCCCCTCCAAGAAGAACACACGACTGTGGATTTTCAGTCAAAACAATTTTATTGGATACTCCAAACAAAGTGCAACGCGTTTCACGGGATACAAACCCGCTTCATCAGGCAATAACAGATAGGAGTAAACAGCATCTGCCAGTATCATCAACACTGAGTGCGCAGAGGCGCTCTACTGAGGAACTATACTAGCTATACTGGGGCACTATACTAGCTATACTGGGGCACTATACTTGCTATACTGGGGCACTATACTTGCTATACTGGGGCACTATGCTTGCTATACTGGGCACTATACTTGCTATACTGGGCACTATACTAGGCGTAGTGGGCACTATACTGGCTGTACTGGGGCATACTAGCTATACTGGGGCACTATACTAGCTATACTGGGGCATACTAGCTATACTGAGGCACTATACTTGCTATACTGGGCACTATACTGGCTGTACTGGGGCTTTACTAGCTATACTGGGCACTATACTGGCTGTACTGGGGCTTTACTAGCTATACTGGGGCACTATACTAGCTATACTGGGGCATACTAGCTATACTGAGGCACTATACTAGCTATACTGGGGCATACTAACTATACTGGGGCACTACCTACCCATACTGGGCACTATACTAGCTACACTGGGCACTCTATTAGCTTTACTGGGCACTATACTAGCTTTACTGGGCACTCTACTAGCTATACTGGGGTAACTGTACTAGCCATACTGGGGCAACCAAACTCCCTATACTGAGGCAACTATGCTAGCTATGACCCCCCCCCCCCCCCCCGGTAACCCGCTGTGCACGACACTGTCCACTAGGACGCTACACCCCCCCCGCGGGCCCCGGAGAAAAATTTGGTCAGAAAGTGGTCCCCGGGCCAGAAAAGGTTGGGGACCCCTGGTTTAGAGGACAAAAACCCCTTGTGTCTCCATTTCCTCAGTTTGTCCCCTGTGTCCTCCTCTGCATGGGCACAGTACAGGGATTCCCCAACATTGCAGCAGGTTGGAGCTTTGTTTGGGCAGGTGTTCACAAATTAGGAACTCCCTGCATTTGGACCATAATAGGCAGTGACTTTTTCCCCCCACTTTTGTGAGAGAAAAAGGGAGTCTTGTAGTCCAAAAAATACAGTAGTTAGCAAGTAGAATTAAGATGGAGTCCCAATGCCTCCCGCCCACTTTCTACAAAAAAGGGAAGTAATAAAGATCTATTAAGTAGAATATAGAAACATAAGCGTTTTAGAAACAAGCATTTTATGTTCACATTTATCATATATTACAATTTATTACAATTTCAAGAGCACTTTAAAGTGGATCAGAGATGAAATTTTACTCATTGCATAATTGTGTTCCTTTCCTATTGTTTATAAGGCATTCCTCAAGCCAAATACTTTTTTGTTTTTGTTTTAATACTCTCCCTATAAAACTAAAAAAAGCCCCACCCAGTTTTTCAGAGAGCCTTGGCAGTAGCAAGGGCTCATGGGAGCTCAGTCTGGGCAGGAGGAGGGGGAGGTATTACTAGCCAGAGATTTCAGAGGAGGGGGGATTAGGTTTTTTTTCAGTCTGAGTGCTGATGGTGCAGATAAGCCTGACTGTGTAATGTTTACAAACAACATGGCTGCTGTCATTGTATCACAGGAAGAAATAATCATATTCTATTAAAGCTGTTTGCAGATAGATATGCTGTGTAAACTATCTAAACTTTAGATACGATATATAGACAAGTTACTTGCTATAGTTAATTTTTCATCTCAGATCCGCTTTAAAACTGAAAATCTGCTTTTATCAGGCATACTTTTGTGTTGGAAGATACCGTATATACTCGCATATATGCTGAATTTTTGAGCACAAAAAAAATGTGTTCAAAAGTCCCCCCTTTGGCTTATATGTGAAGTCAATGTCCCCCGGGTGCCCTCCCGAGTAGTCACTGTGGAGTGTAAGGGATCGTGCAATGATCCCACACTCATGTGCTGCATCCCCGGCTGCCTCGTATGTCCCTGCACATCTGCAGCAACAGTGTGTAATCCAGCATTACAAATGACCTGTGTCCCCTGGGTAAGCTGTAGCAGAGAGAGAGAGAGAGAGAGAGAGAGAGAGAGAGAGAGAGAGAGAGAGAGAGAGAGAGAGACTTCGTCACTGCTCCACGGACGCACAGTTTAAAACAGAGTTGCCGCTTCCTCCAGGGCTCTGCGCTGTGTTCATGTCCGTGGTAGCTCAGAAGCAGTGCGTGTTTACCAGAGTAGCAGTGCGTGTTTATCAGAGTAGGAGCGTGTGTATCAGAGTAACGTGCAGCTCTGGGGATTCCCTTATCTCTCTGTCCTGCTCGCTGTGTCTCAAGGCACCACTAGATGGCGTCATACGAGACAACAAGCGGGGCAGAGAGGCAAGGGAATCCCCAGAGCTGCACCTGACTCTGATACAGGCACAGCTTCTGACTGAGACACCACGGAAATGGGTGCCCTGGAGGAAGCAGCAACTTTGTTTTGAAGGTGCAACTGTGGGGAAGTGATGATGTCTGTCTCTCTGCTACAACTTCTCAGGGGACACAAGTCAATTGTAGTGCTGGGTTACACTATGTTGCCGCAGGGGTGCAGGGACATGAGGGGGGGAGCAGCACATGTGTGGGATCATTGCACGGTACCTTACACAAGTCAGTTCCCTTGTGCTGGTGGTTACACGTCATGCCAGCCGACATGTGTTGTTCCTTATCCTGCTAGCCAGACACTCCAGTCTACTCTTGTTATTGTTGTCCCTGCCATACCACCCTACCAGTCCAGCCATAACAGTCCACGTGTTGTCCTCCCTAACCTTCTAGCCTGCCATTCCAGTCTGACTTTTTGTCCATGTCCCTGTCATGCCAGCCCAGATGTGTTGTCCTTATCCCTATCCTGCTAGCCATACCCTCATGTTAATCATTTGAAGGGTTGAAATGGTACTGAACTCAGAACTTTCTATTTATACCGTGGAGGGGGCTATATGCAAGTCAATCACTTTTTCCAGTTTTTAAAAGGAAAAGTTGGTACCTCGGCTTATATGCGAGCATATATGGTAGTCCCTTCGTCATTGGCAACGTAATGCAAATAATCTGCTTCTCCTGGTGTCTCATATGGTTATGGAAATGCAAATAATTTGTACAATTGGTATTCAATCTGGAATTCTTTGCATCTCATTGACAATTTCCAGTAAACTCATTCAGCCAGGTGTTTTATAATTTATTTTTTTTAGTTATCCCAACAATCAGTGTCAGTGAAAAAAATGAAGACAAGAACCAACTACGTACCAAATAAGTTATAATAATTTTTATTCATGTTAGAAATTCTATCAGTGTTCGAACATTAATATTTAGAGTTTGTACAATTGCTCTTCTTAAATTTCCAACGTTTGAAATGTAAACCACACTAGATCAGCAACAACGAAACAAACATTCTGTATGGCAAGGATCATAATGGCCTCTCCATGTGGTTAACCCATTCTTTGCTGGAATGGTTTTGCAACAATGAAACCGTGTAGGCCTCTTGCTAACCAAACCCATAATTAGGAAGGGGCTAAGCAGTGTTTTGTCTGGTATAGTTTAAAAGTTAAGTGTGCACTGTACCCAAGTTTCACGTCTCACAAATGGTAATCAATACATATAAACTCTTTAAAAATATACTTCTGTCAAAAAAGACTTGATGACTACTATGTACACTACAAAAATAAATTTTCATATAAATAAATTATATGGCATATGTTTATCTTTGTAAATGAAATGACACAAAACTCACCCCTGCCGGAAAAAAAGGCAGGAAATGAGACCCAGTTTGAATAATTTTCCTTTTTAACTCCTTAATCTAGAAAGCTATGAGTCTTTAATGTAAAATGTTATATACTCTCTCCTATTTAACATTAGTAAGCACTCTATACAAATAAAAAATTCCATTAAAAGTAGCCCATAGCTGTAATAGTGTTTCCAATAGAAATTAAAAAAATAAAATCCCTGCATTGTTTTGTTATAAACTGGCATGACAAATACTGTAAGAAAACATTCTTTATATACAAAAATATAAATATTAAAAAAAAAATAAAAAATTTTTGCCAGCTACGGATCTCCCTTTGCCAATGTGACTATAGGAGATATATAAAGTCTATACTGTGCAGAAGGCAGCAGACACACTAACAAGGGAGAGGGAAGATATTTGGCAGTGTAAGGATACGTGGTACTGGAGGGATGAGGGATTAGAGACTCTAATATAGTACCATTGCAGGTAAGACATGCTAGCACAGTGTTGCTCACAACTGCTCCTTAAATGGTATTTTAGTTTATCAATACTAATTCACTTTATATTTCATCAAATTCGGCCTGGTCAGGAATTCTAGACATTGATTTGCCATTTGTCTGGTCTGACACTCATTTCTGCTTGTGTCTGAAAGAGGTCCTGTGCTGTCCACAGCAAGCAGCCCAATGCTGTTTGTTTTCTAAACTGTACGATAAGAATGGATTTTGTCCTGCTTTCATAAATATTGATTATTTTACTAACTAAATAAATGGACCAATGTAAAGGCTTCTCTTTTCCATACTAGAGCCAAAATCAGCTTTCAAACAATATAGGCCTCGATTCATAAAGCATTCCCGCATGCGGGAATGCAGAAAACGGCACACTTTACCGACCACACAGCAAGATCTGTATTCATAAAGGCTTTTCCGCATGAAAAGCCGACATTCGCGAGCAAAGTGATAAATCACCGCCTTGCGCGGTGATTATCACAGCAAAAGTAACAAGTGGTCAATTCATAAAAATTAGAGGTAGCGGTATGCGGACGGGTATTACCGCTACCTCTGATGTGGCGAGAAGCGTGCGGAATCCGTTGCAGTGAATGGGACAGACCTCCCAAGCAGCTGCAGAGAGAACACCGCATGGAGGGATTCCGCCTGCTTCTCCGGCTTCCGCATGTCTCCCGACAGCCTAACGCCTGCCTACAGCGGAGTATCTCCGCACGCCTGTCACAACAGGCAACATTTTTATGAATTACCACCCTGAAGGCGGAAATACCGACAGCGGTGTTTCCCCGCTCGACTTTCCCCGCTCGCAGGCACTTTTATGAATCGAGGCCATAGTGTTGTGACTCGGTGGTTCTTGGTTTAGTTTCTTCCCTTGCTGGAGGGAGCTTTGTCATTTAAGAAGGCTCTTGCTTTATTGCCATGCTGTAAGGATGACTACACAACTTAAAGGAAACATCAGGAGGAAAAAAAAAATCTAATCTACTTACTTGCAGCTTCCTCCAGCCCCTGGAAACCCATGCGTCCCTCGCCGCAGCTCCACTCTATGGAATCCCAGGGTCTCCTTTGTAGCAGCTGCCAACCCAGCCAAGTCAATAGCCGCTGCACATGTGCAAGAGCGCTTGCTTGCAGTCTCACTCCCAGAGCTGGCAGCATTCTGCGCAGGCGCAGTAGTCTGGAACGTGACTGAGAGCGTTGTGGCAGCGCGCAGTGGCCGCTGACCTGACTGGGTTGGTGGCTGCTATGGAGGGGACCCTGGGAGAATAGCTTAGAGCAGGGCTGTGGCGAGGAACGCATAGGCTTCCAGGAGCTGAAGGAAGCACCAGGTAAGTAGGTCTGATTTTTTCATTTTCCCTGATGTTTTCCTGTAAGGCGGATTACCTGCCATACAGTATTACCAAGCAATGTTTTTTCTGCCTTACCACATCTATGGTCAGCCTTAATCTTTCCTTTTTATAACCAATCAAGATATTCTTTACCACAGCACTTAAGCAAGAAGCCGTTATAGTTGCAACAATCGCCAGCTACAGTAGTAGGTGGTGCTTTACATAAACGTGCAATATTAATCTGTCTATGAAATTAATTTAACAATAGTATTTATTTTTAAGTTACTAAATTTAAGCCAAAACCGTACTGTATACATTCCCTTTACAAACATTACAGCATTGTCCTATGTTGGCACTTTAGAATCATCATGTTTATGTTCCAGCCTTCTCTTGCAAAGCCGAGTAATCACCACAACCCTACCACCATTGGCTGGGACCCTCTTTTGTTCATGATTGCGCTTCCTTTCGTGCACGAGTGCCGCCATACTGCACACGAGCCAGCGCGGCCGCGTCTGTCCAGCATCACAAAGCTGCTCGAGAACAAGTGGCTTTTGCTCACTGTGCAGGCATGGCCTTCGTCATGCATGTGCGATATAGCCAGGCTCTTACACAAAGCAAAGCGCGGTCACGAGAACACATCCGAGAACCTCTGGTCGGATATGTTCAGAGGGTCTGTGCATGGCAATGGTGGGATTATAGAGAAGATGGGAAGCCTCTAACTTTTTTTTCTCCAAAGATCTCGCTATTGCTTTAAATGCAAATAGAGGGTGGAGTGGTTGACCACTAGTACAATGAATTGTCCTTTTTACTCTACCACTTGTATTTGTGGAGTGCCACAAGAAGCTGTAGGAAGTGTGAGCATCACTGTGCTATGCATGCCCATTAGTGGGGTGAAGGTAGTTTTTCAGGTTGTGTCACACGGCTTTAGCTTGAAACATGTACAGTATTAGTATGGGGTTACTGCACTGCATGAATATGTTCCTATTATCAATAGCAATGTACTCTATACATTGATGGCAGTGATACAGACAGAGACCTTTGTAAAGGGCTCAGTATGCTTATGTAACAATAGCTTATAATAATAATAATAGTAATAATAATAAGGAAAGGCAGCTATGTACTCCTTGTTAGGTTATTTACGTTTTGTTTAAGAAGTGCCTTAATGTTTTAAAGTATCTCAAATAAAACTTCTTCTATGACAAAGCAGCATGCAATGTGATGCAATGCAATCCCACAATGGCACAGGAAGAAATAATACAGTATATCTAAGTATAAAAAAAAAGAAAATAAATCTTAACATTTGAATTAAATTAATAGCATAAAGGTAAACTCTGAGCAAACATATCTATGTATGTAAAAGAGGAAGGGAGGTAGATAGGGAAACCATTTACATTTTGTTTAGAGACAAGTAACCACAAAAAACAAAATAAAAAACAACAATATTAGCACCAACATGAGGAGAGGGTAACATAAGCCATATAAAGGAGTAACACAACATTCTCCTGCACCATTCACTGTTTGGAGTGCTTACACTAGCAGACAGGGAGAGGCAAGGTTGGGTAAATCAGCCCCTGATGAATAGAAAGTCTATGATAGTTGGTCAATCAGTGGGGGCTTGTTCACACCTAGGGCGTTTTGCGTTTTTTAAGCGCCAGCGATTTAAAAAAACACCCTAAAGCGCTTGTGCAATGATTCTCTATGAGAGTGTTCACATCTGAGAGGTTTGTTTCTGATCCGCTCAGCAAAGCGCTGCCTGTACCATTTTTAGGGAAATTTTGCTACAATGGAAGATATAGGAAAAATGCAAAACGCTCACAAAATTGATTTGTGCGGCTATTGTGTTAATGCTTTTAAGAATAAATACATTGTATTTATTATTTTCCAGGTCAAAGTTCACTTCCTGAGTTGCATCAGGAAGTGAAAAACAATTCGCTCTGCAAAAGCGCTTAGAAAAGCGATTGACAAAAAAAAAAATCATAGCACGCAGGTAAGCGCGGGGAGGGGAAGAAATAAAAATCACTCACAAAATGGCAAAACGCTGGCCTCAGTGATTGCGATTTTAGATGTGAACAAAGCCTTACTGGACCAGCACCACAGAAGCTTGCAATTCAACAATAGCGAGACTGATAAAGATTGCTGAACCACACATATGGGGACACTAAGGAAGAAAAGAGGTTTTAAGAATGAACGTCGCTTGCTAAAGAGGATGCAAGTCTCCTAGTAAGTGCTTGTGATGGAGAAAGGAGACAGTGCGGGTTGTACATAAGCACATCAAGACTATGCACAGTGGAACAGACTGTACAATAAGTATCACATGAGACAGGTGCACACAAGGACAGGCAAGGGACGTCAGCTAAGACAAATTCTTCATATCTGTCTGTCTGAAAGGGAAGAAATACTCACGCATAGCGTGTTTGAAAATGATCAGTAACATACTACCACAGGGTTGTGATATGAACGTTAAACATCACAATGCACAACTTATAACACGTACAACACCTATCACATAAGCAATATTTGCATAGAAATTATACAAGTCCATTATACAATATTTAAGCAGCAGAAAAAAAATAATGCTGAATCTTACATCTAGATTAATTAAATGTGACACAGGTCCTGTACATTAAGTAGACAGGGCAAATCAGCTTTGCCCCATCCGTTAAAAAGGAGTCAGAGGAACTCCACCATTTTACTAACTTTACACAATTTTTCTGTATATTACATATGTATACACCTTTTAAATATTTGTAAAACCATATTTAACACAATTGTACAATAGATTACAGTAACAGTGAACTGTTGCCCTGATGCAGCATGTCCATTATATAAAACCTCCAGCAGCTTTCATCAACCAGTCTGGAAATGTTCTCCTGTCTTTGGCCATCAATGATTCAGAATGTGTTAAGTCTGAGGGAGAGAAAAACAGAAACCACCATTTTAATTATCTCACAAGGTTTGCAATAAACAGGAAATGCTTGTGTTGTACCAAAGCAATCAAATAGATCCATGTCACACAGAGAATAGGTTTGGTGGATGTGGAAAATAAAGGGTAGCTCCCTACCCTACTATACATTAGTAGCTATGGAGAAGTTTATAATCAGGATGATACCATTTATTAGCTAACAAAGAAAAGGAGGAAGCTTTCAGCTATAAATCCTTCCTCAGACTTGATTCCTGTATGATACATGAATCATGTCTGAGGAAGGCTCCATAGCTGAAAGTTTTCTCTTTTTCTTCTAAGTTAGCTAATAAATGGTATCATGCGGATTCCAAACTTCTTTTACCTTACTATATACAAATGAGAAAAGCACCAGTGTGCTCCCGTCATTATAAAACTAGCAAAGATGGGCAAATTCATAAAAGTTTTATGAGAAAACTAGTAGACCCAAGCCTGTTTAAAACGGGCTCTAGGTCTTTTTCCTGCCACCGCCAGTGCGCGAGTCTGCCGCACCCGCCCACCTCGCTCCCAGGTCCCGTCCAGCTGTTCGTTACTGCGCACATGCGCAGTAGCAAAAAAACAGGGACAGCTGGAAGCAGCGACACAGGGATTTTATTGTATAGGATGATTATTGCGCTTATTACTTATTTCTTGTTACCAGCACTTATAAACTAGTGGAAACACAGCTGCAATAAAACTTTACCAAAGCAGCCCTCCTCCTGCTGCTTTACTGTTCTTTTTACTTATGGAAAGAGATTCTATGCTTATAAAGCAGCAAAGAAAGTTATCACTAGCTGAAATAGAACTGCAGCAAAACAGAATGAATAAAACGGCTTTTTTAAACTTTTTCTTACAATATTTATACTTTTTTTACTCAGCGTTTGCCAATTGTAAAATCTTTCCTCGCCCCGATTTACATTTTAAAATTTATCACAGGTGGAAACATCTTTACTGCTGGGCGGTGCATCCCTGTGGAATGTTTATTTTCTCCTTGTTTCAAAGCCAGTGAAAATAATACCTGGTCTCCCAGTATGCTCTGGGAGGAGACCTGCATATCTAAATAGCCTAAGCTGTGACATCACTGTGAGGGAAGTGCTACATACCAATATACAGAAATATATATGGGCAGCACAGTTATGGATAGCACTCGTTATCATGCCATCTTTGAATGATTGCAAAAGTAATACTGCAGAGATCTATTCAACAATGCAATTGAATTACGTTTATCACTGCAGCTCCCGCATAACACCACAATAATTACAATGAGAATTTCACTGATAACACAAAGATCTACAGCAGTAAGTTACCACTGTAACCCTCATACTTTCATATAATCATCCCGAGTGTCCCAGAGGTACGGTACCTGCTCACCACACTGTGGCCCTTACAGGAACATGGTCACTAAAATCTTAAATGTATCCTGACACTGCTATATCTGTAGCAGAAAACATGTTAATCTGTTTATGTTATGGTAGCCATCTGTAATAACTGCCACATAAAGTTGCAGAATGCAGCTATAGGTGAATGGTTTCAGTGACACAAAAGTTTGTACCCATCCCTGCCTTGCTGCAAATAACTGCCATACCTGGCACAACATTTAGCATATTGCTGCACTCCACATCTTCTCTATAGCTTGTAATGGCATAAGGATTATCTGAACTTCTGAAACTTCCTTAGGAAAAGTTCCTAACAGCACTCATAGAAGGAA
Source organism: Hyperolius riggenbachi (assembly GCF_040937935.1). Classification (NCBI taxonomy): domain Eukaryota; kingdom Metazoa; phylum Chordata; class Amphibia; order Anura; family Hyperoliidae; genus Hyperolius; species Hyperolius riggenbachi. The sequence continues at coordinate 432,478,783 of NC_090646.1, forward strand.
ATGTTTGGCCACTTATGAAGTGAGTGAAGCCACTTAGTTATCTCTTCACTAACTACAGAGACAGAAGTCAGTGGAGTGGCACAGGGATGTAAGCCATCACATCAGGCACATTACTGGTCAAAAGTTTTAGAACACACCAATTTTTCTAGTATCTTACTGAAATTCAAGCAGTTAAAATTTAACGAGTAGCTTGAAATGGTACAAAAGCAAGTGGTGTGCCAGAGGTTAAAAAAAATGCACTTTTTTTGCATAACATGCCGTGTTATGCGGCTCTTCATGCGTCCTGTGATGCCGTGAGGCGTACTTTTGGACGCATGCGGAATCACGTGGTCCCGCCAGCTAATCGATGCACAGAGCGGCGCTCCAGGAAGTAAACACTGCACATCATATCGTGCAGTGAATATTCATTAGCCATGTGGCTGGCCGAGGAGGAGGAGGGGAGACCTCTTCCTCCAACATTACTGAGCATGTGCAAACAGTCTAACGTGGCTCAGCCCAGTATAACGTACAGCATGCAGCACTTTCTTTTTACCTGCTGCGTTACAATGTAACGCAACGTGGGCCCTGTAAAGAGCCCATTCATTTTTCATTGCTGTGCGGTGGGCTGCGTTACAGGCTGCACTAACGTGCGCCTGTAACGTCTAACTGTGAAAGCAGCCTAATCCTGCTGCTTTTGTCAGCAGTCACATCATCAATAAATACAAGAGAACTAGTTCAAATGGCAGCCATACATGTTCACACCATGAGACTACCACCACCAAGCTTTACTGATGAGGTAGTATGCTTAGGATCATGAGCAGTTCCTTTCCTACTCCATACTCTACTCATCACTCAGGTACAAGTTGCTCTTGGTCTCATCTGTTCATAGGATGTTGTTCCAGAACTATGAAGCCTTTTTAGATGTCATTTGGCAAAACTCTAATCTGGCTTTCCTGTTTTTGATGTTCACCAATAGTTTACACATTGCGGTGAACCCTCTGTATTCACTCTGGTGAAGTCTCCTCTTGAATGTTAACTGACAAAACCAGCAGGATGGATTCAGAAGTTTTTCGGGCAATATTATCTGCTCATATTCAGCCAAATGCTTCAGAACTCATTGCACGGCGCTTCACAGTGCAGATGTACAATGACCCAAAGCATACTGCAAAAGCAACCAAAGAGTTTTTGAAGGGAAAGAAGTGGAATGTTATGCAGTGGCCAAGTCAATCAAAGATGAAGAGGTGGCGATCAATCTGCTGTGATCGCCACCTCTTCCCGCCCCTCTCAGTGAAAGAAGACAGAGGGGCGGGAAGAGGCAGAGATCCGCACAGATTGACGAAAGTAGAGGCAGAGCTACTGCTCAAACCTCTGACTCTACACGGAAGGAGCCCCGAAATTTGAGCTTTCAGCAGAGGGGATGCGGCGTTTTATCAATGGCATTAATGCTAAAGAGGACTGTGAAGTAAAATCAGGTATTTTTGGAGGCTTCAGACGCTCTTTAACCACTTGCCAACCGCGCACTCATAACGCGCGTCGGCAAAGTGGTAGCTGCCGGACCAGCGACGCACATCTGCGTCTCCGGCTGCAGGCTAATTAATCAGGAAACAGCCGCTCGCGCGAGCGGCTGCTACCTGTCAATTCACGGCGGGGGGGGGGGGGGGGCACCGTGAATAGCCTGCGGGCTGCCGATCACAACTCGCAGGGTAAATGTAAACACAAGTGGAAATAATCCTCTTTGTTTACATTTTTACAACGTTGCTAACAGTAGCAGCGTTGTACTGGATCAGCGATCCCCGGCCAATCAGCGGCCGGGTATCGCTGTCACATGACAGGCAGGAGCCTGTTAGAGGCTGCACAGGACAGATCCGTTCCTGTGCAGCCTCCGATCTCCGGGGCAGGGAGGGAGGAGAGGAAGAGGGGGAATCCTGCTGTGGAGGGGGCTTTGAGGTGCCCCCCGCCAGCCACACGTAGGCAGGAGCGATCAGACCCCCCCAGCATACCATCCCCCTAGTGGGGAAAAAAGGGGGGCGATCTGGTCGCTCTGCCTGATATTTGATCTGTGCTGGGGGCTGTAGAGCCCACCCAGCACAGATCTTAGAAATCGGTGCTGGTCCTTAAGGGGGGGTAAAGGCTGAGTCCTGAAGTGGTTAAACACTTGACCTACAGTGTATGTACTGGTGCAGAGCATACAGTAAGCACTGATGGACAGCATGTTGGGCAACAGGGCAGGCTCCTGTGAGGTTTCACTGAGTGGGTAATGTAAGTCATGTAGCAGAATTAAGTGCATAAATTCTTACGCACGAGGAGTAAAGCATGTAGTGCATTGCATTCTGCTGACCTTATCGTGGTAAGACGTTACGCATGTTATTCTGCTTCACACAGTTCAGTGATTACACCCCAGTGTCACTAACCAGATAGATAAGGGGAGAAATGATTTCATATGGTCAAAGTAAACCTTTATCTGGAGTTCTGCTTTAAAAAGGAGCAAGATAGATGGAAAACCCCTGAGAATCAAAACAACATGTATATCTGTAGATATCACAACTGCAATGAACCTGAACAAAAATGTGCCTAGTCTCCAATCCAGATGTAATGTGCAAAACAAAAAAGTGCTGCCCCCCCCCCCCCCCCACCCACACACACACACACACAAACATGTTTATGCAGCAGGAGCAAACAGCCACTGGTTTTAGTCAATATTTCATTTATACATATTTTTTACTTTAAATTCAAAATTTCATTTTAGTCTGAAGCCAGTGATTATTACCGTATTTTCCGCCGTATAAGACGCTCCGGAATATAAGACGCACCCAGGAATAGAAGATGCACTTTGAACTAACGCGTCATTAGTTCAAGCCGATCTCTAGAGCGAGAAGTGCAGGGGAGATGGAGGTCTGCATTAATTGCGGGCGCAAGGCAAAGGTAAGCTCCCGCTATACACTGCAACATCCGGAGGGGCCCAGGAGACACGGGGTGAGCAGAGACACGCGGGGAGCAGGCAGGAAATCCCCTGATGTGGCGGCAAGTTTGATTTGTATCGGTGGGTGTTCATATGTCGAAGGTATACCCGACATTGCTGTATAAGACGCAGGGACTTTTTCTCTCCATCTTTTGGGGAGAAAAAGCGGTGTCTTATATGGCACAAAATACGGTATGTGATTTTACTATGTGATTTTCTATACCAAACCAATGATTCAAACTATGCTTCTTTGCAACCCTGTTGAGCATCCTTGCAACATTTATAGAGCCTTTAAATTATAATTTCTCCTTTTATTTGACGTGTTCATGGAGCAGGAAGTAAAAGTCTGCCACCCCTACCTAAACTGCAAGCACTGTATGTTTAATCTTTATGGAGAGGTACGATTCATATCATACCTTTGTTGTATGGGAATGGGGAGAGATGAAGCACACCTATAGTGATTTTGTTTCATGAACCTGGGCTGACCAGGTAGAGATACTCCTAGTTATCACTTCTAAGTTAAAGGGACTCCGAGCTCATCTAAAAAATAAAAGTTGTACTCACCTGGGGCTTTTTCCAGCCCAGTGCTGGTCGGGAGGTCCCACGACGGCGTCCTGGCTCCTCTCCTACTCCCCGCTCCGGAATGGCTGACCGGCCGCAGCCCGGGCGACACTCGCCCGAGTGTCGGGCTGCTCCTTCCACGTATGACGCGGTTGACGTCACACGCCGGCCGCCTCGCGTCATCACGGCGGCCGGCGTGAAAGTACTGCGCATGCGCGATTAAAGCGCGCATGCGCGGTACTGCCACACCAGCCGCCGTGATGACGCGAGGCGGCCGGCGTGTGACGTCAGCCGCGTCATACGCGGAAGGAGCAGCCCGACACTCGGGCGAGTGTCGCCCGGGCTGCGGCCGGTCAGCCATTCCAGAGCGGGGAGTAGGAGAGGAGCCAGGACGCCGTTGTGGAACCTCCCGACCAGCACTGGGCTGGAAAAAGCCCCGGGTGAGTACAACTTTTATTTTTTAGATGAGCTCGGAGTCCCTTTAAGGGGCCATGATAAAATTTAGTAAAAATCCTTGAATTTATATAGTTCCTTTGATAGAAATTGGGTCTAAAAATTCAGATATGTATGAAGAAAACATGTCAGGGGTTTTATACAAATACTACTTTGATGACACATATAAAAATACAAGTGCGTTTACTAGTTCTATTAGGCAAGCAATAAAAATTGAAATTCACCTTATTTTGACACTTTTCCTCGAGACCTTTCTTCACATTCAAAATCTTGCAGTTCTATTACTTCTACTTTTGAGTCCCTTCTTTCAAACCGCATATTGGAAGGCACATGAGGGTCCTCAAAATGTCCATGTTCATCTTCGTGATACCCACTGTAGAATGGGTAGTTACCACGAGTATTGTGGCTACACACAGAAGGATGTACTGCTACAGTAACTGAAGCAGAAGCAGTCACAGTAGTAATAGGCTGGCAGTATGTAGGCCCTGAAGCCCCCACAGGAGCAAAGCCAGGTTTCCTATAGTTCTGTAAGTTGGGTCTGTGCCCTGAGCGGTCTCTATTAGTAGGACCAAACTGTTTCTCAGCAGAAGATTCAAAAGCGTCTTTGCGAGGTCGATATGGAGGTGGACGAGAACCATCTTGTGATTCCCACCTCTGATTCCTACTTGGTCGCCATTGTTGCTGAGGTCTGTTCTCTTCGTTTGTTTGTATCCTATGACTTGACAGACTTTGCCTGGTATCTGGCATGAAAACCTGCAGGTAAACAAAACACATAAGTTACCAAAAAAATAAGCGTATGCCCTTTCTAAACATATTTTCATCTTTGACCTTGCAGAAGTCCATTTACCCAAAACATAATATTGGTAATCTCCAGCTCATAAGAATAGAATCAATCTCTAAAACCGCACAGACAAAGCATGGCAATGCTATAGAAGTAGCAAAACAAATTTCATCTCAAATACTTACTGAGGACCTCGGAAACATTGGGTTTTTTGTGGCCTCAACAATGACTTGATGAGGTGACGTTCCTGCAGACTGCTGAGCCTCATATTGGTGGAGCTCCTCAGTAAGGCCAGATACTGTTGTTTGAGAACTCGATTCAGAATCTGAAGAATCTGATCCGGTGTGCGCTTGCTGTGTAAACACTGGGAACCGCAGAATATTTGGTGGCGGAATCGGTGTAGGCAGCCGGTCTCTTCCATCTGTTGGAGATACCTAATGTTTTTTGAAACAGATATTTTAAATAAATTAATCTCTCTATGACTTTGTGTCATATTATTCATCACTGGTTACAATGCTACTGAAATAAGGTGAAAATGGTACAGCTGTCATTCACAGCTTCTTTAACCTTCAGCATAATGAATGTATTACACAGCTCTGTACATGGACATTGCAAGTAGCAGAATCCATAAAATGTTTATATATTAGGGGAGCCAAACACCCATGCCACATCTGTGTGCACAACACTAGAACATTTGTGTAGAATAAACATTTTCTTTGTATTCAGCTTTTATTCTTACCTCAGGGTAAGGTCCAAAGAATGAAAGTAGAACTGGAAGCAGCACCAGGCCATTCAGAACTCCTAGGATGGTTAAAATTGCCAAAACTGCAAAGAAGTACCTGTATAAGGGAGGGAAAAAAGCAAGCTACGGTAAGTGGCATGCCAATTATTCCAATATCAATTATCTGCCACAACTGCAGAGACATTAAGTTATAGATCTCCAAAATAAGGAAAAGAAAACACCACACATGAAAATAAAAATGTGCTTTATGAACACATTTAATTTACCTTAAATGCTGCACTCCACAATTCAGTGTTAGTCAGGAGGAAAGAGAAGGGTTATATTGTTAGACTTGAAAGATTGTGAGAATTAATGATAAGACAGCAAAAGAGAAATACGGAAGGTGGTGAAAAGAACAAGATCGCACACAACCACACATACAGGTCCTTCTAAAAAAATTAGCATATTGTGATAAAGTTCATTATTTTCTGTAATGTACTGATAAACAGACTTTCATATATTTTAGATTCATTACACACAACTGACGTAGTTCAAGCCTTTTATTGTTTTAATATTGATGATTTTGGCATACAGCTCATGAAAACCCCAAATTCCTATCTCCAAAAATTAGCATATTTCCTCCGACCAATAAAAGAAAAGTGAACATAATTATTTGAAGGTTGACTTTTTGTTTTAAAAACAGTTATGCACTCAATACTTGGTCGGGAATCCTTTTGCAGAAATGACTGCTTCAATGCGGCGTGGCATGGAGGCAATCATCCCGTGGCACTGCTCAGGTGTTATGGAGGCCCAGGATGCTTCGATAGCGGCCTTAAGCTCATCCAGAGTGTCTTGCATCTCTCTTCACAATATCCCACAGATTCTCTATGGGGTTCAGGTCAGGAGAGTTGGCAGGCCAATTGAGCACAGTAATACCATGGTCAGTGAGCAGGTGCCAGGTCGTGCTGAAAATTGAAATCTTCATCTCCATAAAGCTTTTCAGCAGATGGAAGCATGAAGTGCTGAAGTGCTCCAAAATCTCCTCATAGCTAGCTGCATTGACCCTGCCCTTGATAAAACACAGTAAACCAACACCAGCAGCTGACATGGCACCCCAGACCACCACTGACTGTGGGTACTTGACACTGGACTTCAGGAATTTTAGCATTTCCCTCTCTCCAGTCTTCCTCCAGACTCTGGCACCTTGATTTCCGAATGACATGCAAAAGTTGCTTTCATCCGAAAAAAGTACTTTGAACCACTGAGCAACAGTCCAGTGCTGCTTCTCTGTAGCCCAGGTCAGGCGCTTCTGCTGCGGTTTCTGGTTAAAAAGTGGCTTGACCTGGGGAATGTGGCACCTGTAGCCCATTTCCTGCACACGCCTGTACATGGTGGCTGTGAATGTTTCTACTCCAGACTCAGTCCATTGCTTTCGCAGGTCCCCCAAGGTCTGGAATCGGTCCTTCTCCACAATCTTCCTCAGGGTATGGTCACCTCTTCTAGTTGTGCAGCGTTTTCTGCCACACTTTTTCCTTCCCACAGACTTCCCATTAAGGTGCCTTGATACAGCACTCTGGGAACAGCCTATTCGTTCAGAAATTTCTTTCTCTGCCTTACCCTCTTGCTTGAGGGTGTCAATGATGGCCTTCTGGACAGCAGTCAGGTCGGCAGTCTGAGGGCTGGTGCACACCGAGCGGCTTTTTCAGCGTTTCTGCAGCCGCTTGCGGCTGCGGATCCGCTTGGTCAATGTATCTCAATGGGGTGGTGCACACCAGAGCGGGAGGCATTTTGCAGAAGCGAAAAATGCCTGGGTGAGGCATTTTTTGGATTTCGGATGCGTTTCTGCCTCAATGTTAAGTATAGGAAAAACGCAAACCGCTCTGAAAAACTCTTGTTCAGAGCGGTTTTGCCGGCGTTTTTGTTACAGAAGCTGTTCAGTAACAGCTTTACTGTAACAATATATGAAATCTACTATACTGAAAACCGCAGCAGCAATCCGCAAAACGCCATAGAAAAATGAAAGAAAGCGTTTCAAAATCTGCTAGCATTTTGCGGATCTGCTAGCGGTTTTTGGTGTGCACCGGGCCTTACCCATGATTGCGGTTTTGAGTAATGAACCAGGCTAGGAGTTTTTAAAAGCCTCAGGAATCTTTTGCAGGTGTTTTGAGTTAATTAGTTGATTCAGATGATTAGGTTAATAACTCGTTTACAGAACCTTTTCATGATATGCTAATTTTTTTAGATAGAAATTTTGGGTTTTCATGTTTTCATTTTTGGCTGTATGCCAAAATCATCAATATTAAAACAATAAAAGGCTTGAACTACTTCAGTTGTGTGTAATGAATCTAAAATATATGAACATCTAAGGTTTATCAGTACATTATAGAAAATAATGAACTTTATCACAATATGCTAATTTTTTTAGAAGGACCTGTACATACACACACACACATTCTTCCCATTAGCCAGAACCCAGAAACGATCAGAAACGAGGGAAAAGAAAGATAATTTCCTCACAAATAGCCTATACTGGAAGAGAGAGACACTTCTAGCACCGCTAATCCATCTGTATGAGAAACTTACAATAGCAGTCTCCAATTAAACCTTCAGTTCACCAGGTAAAAGATTTTTTTTCCTTGTTCTTTAATGACTAAACTCTTCTAGGAATTTGGAGAGTTTCAGTTTTACCACATAGCTTAAATTGCAAGCTGTTTTGAGCAGGGAACCAGCTTCTGTTCCAAGAAAATGCTTCCATTCTATGGTATGCCTCAGCATTGTATGTAGTAAAAGGCTCCACAATGGCAGAGCTGCACTGCAGGCTAATCTTTTGTTGATCAATTTAGCATCTCTGAATACTCTTGTTTTGAGTCAGCCAATTCAAACATAAAGACCAAAGTAATGGGGAAGAGGAGGGAAGTGCACAAGTGCATGTTGTTTCCCACCACCGAGGCTTATGGTGAGGGATTATTCAAACCAAAAAGGTAAGAAACACTTTCTAAAAAGAGAAAATGTTCTGCAAGCAGTTCCCATATACTAGCTGCACATGTATCTGCTCTCTGGTACAATAAAATGGGGAGTGTACAGACTGCTGAAAAGTAGGTTTAAGTCATGAGAACAGAACAAATTATGAGACTTGCAATAGCATTCCTTCTTATTTTCTACGGGTCAAATGTCCCTTTAAGGCTTCATAAGAGGGTTAAACATGTCTGGGCACATGTGTAGTCCTTGTTTTTCCAGCATCTTTCCCTGGATGAGATCACAACATACAAATAACCTGGTTCTGTAAACATCTTGGGAAATCTTAAATCCATTAGCACAATCAGCAAGCCAATGTCCTCCTCAAATGAAGACCAAGCAAAACTTTAGACTGGGATTTGTATCAACAATAGGCCCCAGGAACATTTGCATGTCATCCATCTAGCACTAGCATAAACAATGTGATTATATTTCTGTCTACTCTGCATATACAATGTGTGTTAATTTACTCCATTCTCCATCTTACTGGAGAACATTGTTGAGGTAATCTCTCTCTCTCTCTCAGCCTTTCCAAAAGCTCTGGTATTCCCCTGGAATAATGTCTGATCAATCCACATCCGTCCCAGAAAAGAACCAGATTTCCCATGAGCTCAAACAAGGAAGATATCCTGAGATGAGGAGGTAGCATTCTGACTCTTCACCACCTGGTTGAACTTTGCAGAAATAAACACTGTTCATTTCTACTGTGAGTGAACAAAGCTGAGGCTACCCGAAAGGAACTACATTATTTATTATCAACAAAAGTGTATTCTGGCACAGTAGAGGTTTGAGTGGTATCGTATCACTAATTGGTTAAACATTTTGAACACCCAATACCTTTTTTTACAATGCTATGACAGTGCCGTCCCTAAATACCCCAGAGATAGTAAAGGTTAAATATAAACCTTGCTAAATTATTTTTTGAGATGTTGGAGACAGCTATCCCACAATAACATGGGGCTCTTCCTTGTTCTGCTTACTTGTACTGGAGGGCAGGCCACAGCGTAGCAGAGTACCCATGAAATAGCCGCCGGGAGACTTGGGCGCAGGATACAGCAGATACACAGCTTACCTTGCTCCTGCACAAGTCCCAGCGGCGTTAATTACTATTCCCCCTCCAGGTTGACGTGGATGGTAGGGAATGCTGTAATTCAGCTTCCAGCTATTGCTGGCGGCCGAATTACAGTGTCTTAAAAGTAACTTAAGCTCCGTCTTCTGACAGTGCCAAAGTTACTCACTGTGCGCCACTATAGCCATAATTCCTATTTCGGCCTATGGTGGTGCCATCTGCGTACAAATCTCCTGTGCTGTTAACAGCACTCACCCTAGCATGCCAACAACTCTATTATTGTAAGAGGGACACAAGTCCAGTCCATGAGGCACCTTAATCTGAAACACTGTCTTATGAGAAGGAGGTGTGACCCTGGCTGCTAAGATACCAGAGAGTGCAGAAACTTGGCTTTCAGTTCAGGTTGAATAAAACCTGGCGACAGTTATATCACAACAGGTTCCAGTTGCTCAAAAGAGGTTGTCATTGAGTTTTAAATTTTAACCCCTTAATTTCCTTAGGATGCTTGGTGTAGCAGGCAAAGGCCTCAGTGATAAGGCTTGAGGAAAACATGGAATTGTGGTTTAAACTTGGCCCACACTTGAGCTTCTAACAGTCTTATTAACGGAACAGATGAAGGGACATTAATGACCTATCACTGCCACAAATGCCAATGTTTAAACTATCTGTAATTAAATGTTACCTTTCCATTAAATCATGCAGCAAGTTACTTTCTAAAATGGTAAGGAGATTTAAATGTCACTTCTCTGCAACTATAGCTTTACAAAGCAGGTAGTAAAACTTCACGTATTCTCACTGCAGGGAGTCTAATGTATGTGGTGATAGAAGGTACCCATGTAGAAATATGCAGTAGATGACATATTTGTATCTCGCTAGCCTTCTTTCACTTAGCTTTATTTCACTAGGCTGATCAAGCATACGCGCTGCTATGTACCACTTCCTCTCACGTATTCATATTTTCTACAGTAAAAAGTGGAGTTACACTTTAAACACACATCTGTAAAAGAACTTAGTATGCATTAAGTATTTGTGTCTATTAAAAGTTAATGACAAATTCTGCTTGGGCATACAGGTACAAAATACATAACATGTCTAGTACACCGCTCCATACAAAAGCCATGCCATATTTCAGTCAAATGTGACTTGTGAATTATTAGGGTAACCTAGGTGCTGCCATAGTTCATGCCGGTTTGGTCACATGTCTATAGATAGGAAGAATTCCATATGCCCATCCTCCACTCGGATTTACTCTTGCTCTCAGGCCTGCTTCTCTCTTTTTTTTCTGCCACGGCAGCTGATCACAATGAAGCAGTGTTACATCTAAGATTAGTCATTTTACAGAGCTCCACGGGTTGTTAGGAATAGAGAGGGATCTATTTCACTGCGTTTATCAAATTCCCTTCAAAGAAAACTTCCTCAGAACTGACAAATTTACATTCTTAATTAAATTCACAAGAAAACAGACCCTGTCTTAATTTCTTGCAGGCTCTAATGCTTCATACACACGTGAGATAAAAGTCTTTGGATCTTTGGAAAAGGCAAGATCACAGACCAATCTTACCACCCTTCATGTAGTATGAGAGCCATACTCTACACCAGGGGTGCCCACACTTTGACACGCGAGCTACTTTTAAAATTCCAGAGCTCAAGAGATCTACCAACATTTGAAATAGCCAGGTATAGCTGCCCCTAATATAAGTAGCTAGGCATAGGTGCCCACGTATAGAAAGCTAAGCATAGGTCCCCTTATATAGCTAGGCATAGGTGCCCCACATATAGATAGCTAGGCATGAGTGCCCCCATATAGATAGCTAAGCATAGGTGCTCCCTATATAGATAGCTAGGCATAGGTGCCCCCTATATAGCTAAGCATAGGTGCTCCCCACATAGATAGCTAGGCATAGGTGCCCCCCAAATATAGATAGCTAGGCATAGGTGGTCCCCCACATAGATAGCTAGGCATAGGTGTCCCCCACATAGATAGCTAGGCATAGGTGTCCCCCACATAGATAGCTAGGCATAGGTGGTCCCCCACATAGATAGCTAGGCATAGGTGCTCCCCCACATATAGATAGCTAGGCATAGGTGCTCCCCCACATAGATAGCTAGGCATAGGTGTCCCCCACATAGATAGCTAGGCATAGGTGCTCCCCCACATATAGATAGCTAGGCATAGGTGCTCCCCCACATATAGATAGCTAGGCATAGGTGCCCCCCACATATAGATAGCTAGGTATAGGTGTCCCCCACATAGGTTGCTAGGCATAGGTGTCCCCCACATAGATAGCTAGGCATAGGTGGTCCCCCACATAGATAGCTAGGCATAGGTGGTCCCCCACATAGATAGCTAGGCATAGGTGTACCCCACATAGATAGCTAGGCATAGGTGTCCCCCACATAGATAGCTAGGCATAGGTGTCCCCCACATAGATAGCTAGGCATAGGTGGTCCCCCACATAGCTAGGCATAGGTGCTCCCCCACATATAGATAGCTAGGCATAGGTGCTCCCCCACATATAGATAGCTAGGCATAGGTGCCCCCCACATATGGATAGCTAGGCATAGGTGCTCCCCCACATATAGATAGCTAGGCATAGGTGCTCCCCCACATATAGATAGCTAGGCATAGGTGCCCCCCACATATAGATAGCTAGGTATAGGTGTCCCCCACATAGGTTGCTAGGCATAGGTGTCCCCCACATAGGTTGCTAGGCATAGGTAGATAGCTAGGCATAGGTGGTCCCCCATATAGATAGCTAGGCATAGGTGTCCCCCACAAAGATAGCTAGGCATAGGTGGTCCCCCATATAGATAGCTAGGCATAGGTGTCCCCCACATAGATAGCTAGGCATAGGTGTCCCCCACAAAGATAGCTAGGCATAGGTGGTCCCCCATATAGATAGCTAGGCATAGGTGGTCCCCCACATAGCTAGGCATTGGTGTCCCCCACATAGATAGCTAGGCATAGGTGCCCCACACATAGCTAGGCATAGGTGTCCCCCACATAGATAGCTAGGCATAGGTGATCCCCCATATAGATAGCTAGGCATAGGTGGTCCCCCACATAGATAGCTAGGCATAGGTGCCCCCCACATAGCTAGGCATTGGTGTCCCCCACATAGATAGCTAGGCATAGGTGGTCCCCCACATAGATAGCTAGGCATAGGTGTCCCCCACATAGATAGCTAGGCATAGGTGTCCCCCACATAGATAGCTAGGCATAGGTGGTCCCCCACATAGATAGCTAGGCATAGGTGGTCCCCCACATAGATAGCTAGGCATAGGTGTCCCCCACATATAGATAGCCACGTGTAGGTGCCCCCCATATATAGATAGCTAGGTATAGGTGCCCCAGTCCTATAGATAGGTGCCCCCTCCCTCCACCAGCCGCCGCTCTCCTCCACCCCCCATTACTCACCCTGCATGCCCGGAGGAGCATGCAGCACTGAGACATCTGATAGCGGTGACCAGCGGTGGAGAGGAGAGCGGAGGGCAACGGCGTGTATACAGGCAAAGCACTTCCTGTATACACCTCCTTACCCACCGCTCTCCTCTCCACTGCGGATTGTCGCTAATCAGGTGTCAGTGCTGCAAGGCATGCAGGGTCAGCGACGGGGTTCCGGACAACATGAGGAGGAGAGCGGCGGACAAAGAGGAAGTGAGAGGGCTGGGGAGGAAGGAGGGGGGCATGACGCGGCGCTCTCTTTGCCTCTCCCTATTGGCTGTGTGCTCTGTGCTGCTCTGCATAGGGCAGCACAATCAGACGGTACGCCGGCGCTGTATAGTCAGCGTCTGGCGTACTATTTTAAAATGCCGACGCGATCTACCCAGCAGTCCTTCGCGATCTACTGGTAGATCGCGATCGACGCATTGGGCAGCCCTGCTCTACACAGTCTATTCTATGGAGCTGCACTCCCCATCAGATAAAATCTTTGCAAGATGCTGCACACACAGATGCCTGTACACACTCAAAAGATCATTATCTGCAAAAGATCTGTTCCTGCAAAATATCCATTCCTGCAAAATGCATTCATAGTCTGAGATCTGCAGATCATCATACACACTTGGTTTAACAGACAATCATCTGCAGATCAGATCCACCAGGATGGATTTTCAGATCTGCAGATGATTGCCAGATATGCAGATGAAGTCTGTTAAACCAAGTGTGTATGATGATCTGCAGATCTCATAGATTATGAATGCATTTTGCAGGAATTGATATTTTGCAGGAACAGATCTTTTGCAGATAATGATCTTTTGAGTGTGTACGGGCATCTTTGTGTGCAGCATCTTGCAAAGATTTTATGAGAGAGAGAGAGAGAGAGAGAGAGAGAGAGCGAGAGCGAGAGCGAGAGCGAGAATGCAATGCATTCTGTTTGCTTGTGCAGTGAAAGTATGGTTTATGAAAGACCTTCTTACCTGACGATGAAGTCAAACTCAGATCCTGCTAACATAAGGACTCCAAGGAGAGTTGAGACAGCTCCATCCAGCACAGGTGCAAACATATGTTCCAGCGCTAAGACTGCCCTCCGGTTCTTGTCACCAATAGCTGTGAGAAATGCCTATTGATGTAGACAAAACCACATTAGCCTCAATGCTGTAGTCTCATGTAAGTATCTTTCTTTTCCAGATGCAGAACACTGGCTACTCTGTGTGGGATCTCATGGTATAATACTACATCTATTCTCATTAACAGTCCCTTTCACACTTACATGCTCTTTATAGTAATGCTCCCTAATCTAAACTGCACCTACAATGCAAGGAGAGAATATTGCAGTAACTGATTTTGATGCAAATCATATCAAAACCGTATACAATGCCTCAAAAAGTACATGTAAAACAGATTGCAATTACAGCACACACAAAAACCTGTCAAAAGCACAACTCCATTAGGACGGTTTCAGAATGTGGATTCGAGGATTACCGCATTAGTACGCAGTAATCCCGTCTTGCAGCCGGCCAAGCAGGAAGTGACGCTCATTTCTTGTTGGCCAATCAATGACATGAGCGCAAGCATATTGCTAAAATTGACTTCCATGCATGCCCGGCACGTAAAACCATGGTGGGTCGTTTAAAAATGTGTGTGTTGCCATAGACTTACACGACTTCTGGTCTGCCTCACAGCAACATAGCTATGCGCTCACGTTAGATAGGGTACTCCTGGAGCATCGCACCACACGCAATGTGATTTAACCCATAGACTTGCATTACCCTGCGGTAGGCTGCGGTAAAAATGCCACACTGCTGCAGTGTGAAAGGGCCGAGACTTCTACCTGCAAACGTGACTCCTGACAAGACACATATCGTCTTTCAGAATAATATTAACTGCAGGGAGAATGTCTACAATTTGTCTTCAGTGTTTATGCGTAATACACTGCCCATATATATAACACTAAAAGGTTGTATAACAACATGGAGCTTTCATACCTGCTAATATGATCCAAATAAAAAACAAGGTTTAAGCTTGCCCTGATGAGTGTTTGAAAATCCTGTACATTTTGAATTGTACACTCCCCCCAAGTCTCATTAACCAGGTATACTTGGAAAATTTAAGGTAAGACATGGATAAATAGCAATACAGGACATCACGTTACATTACAGAGACCCAGAACCACCAGGACTTTATGCAGTGGACTAGTAAGAACTTAAAAGCCCTGTGTATGTTCGCTAGTTCAGCCTACTAAAGTCCTATAGTGACTAAATATCAGTGTTCCATTCCAGACAAAGGAGAATAATCACATGCTGTATAATAACCTGTGTCTCACTTTTGTCTTAAGAAGGCAAGATTGTACTTTGCAGTGTTTTCGTTTCTTTTTGTTTGCTATGTAGAAGCCTGATAGTTCAAAATGAACATAAAACTTATCTGGGTGCCCAGTGAAACCCTGAGCCTGCAGGCCCAGGTCTTCCAAATACGAAGGCCAACAATGTCTAAAGGCACTTACAGATGTGACATGACAGCTACTTGGACTGACACAAGCAAATACCAGGAGCAGGCACGATAGGATAAGTAGACTTGACTAACGGGACAGGGTAACTAGACTGACTGCCAGAACAGGGTAAATAGACTGGCAGCACAGTGTTATTAGACAGGGCAATAAACTTACATGCAGGTCTGGGTCGTTAGACTGACTGGTGGGACAGGGTGACTAAAGCAAGCTGGGATAAGGACTGAACTGACTGAAAAGTTACTGGAGCAAGGCTGGGATCTGGACTGGCAGGCAAAACAAAGGGCAATTGGGCTGAATGAAAAAGAGTAACTGGAATAAGGCTAGGGTCTGGACTGACAAGGATAGGTCAACTGGACTGACAAGAAGAATAGGCCAACTACACAAGGCTGGGGTCCAAACTGGCAAGTAGGACAGGCTGACTGGACTGTCAAGTAGGACAGGGTAGCTGGACAAAAAACTGGGGGCCTGCTATGCCATAGCATGTAAGCCAGGGTCATGGAGTGAAGGAACAGTTTGACTGATACTCTGGAGCTGTGTTTCAACCAATTCTTATCAGTGTTTAGCCAAAGTTTAAATGACCCTGGCTTTTCCACCAGTGCAGTGGCCATGCCCTCCCGTCGACCAGATAAGAGAACCATGCACTATGATGGTGTTGGTGACAGTGAAGAGGATGATGTGGGATCCTGGCAAGTAGAACATTGTGCTTGGAGGAGGCCCAAATTCAGCGAGAACTGTGGTGATGGCCTCTACTTTTGTAAAACATGAGCCCCAACTCCCTTGCATCCATGTATATTTTTATTTATACATTTAAGGCCATTTTAAAACATCCATATTTTCAATATAAATTGTGAGTGTATTAAATTAGTAGGAATAAATGCTGCAAATACAATGCATATGCACTCACTGAAAATCTAAATAGGGCTTCTCCTACCCACACAACACCCTTCAATAGCCCTATAGAGTAATTTAGTAAAAAAAAAAAAGTCTTTTTTTAAAACGCCAATAAAAGGCTGAAACAGCAGAGGGGACACAATAGTGTAAGTTAAATACTACTATTTTGTGCTGAACATGATGAACCCAGCAACAGATGCACCCAACCCTGTCATAAACACTCTCTGCTTGCACTGGTAATGCATCTGCACGCTGACACTGAACTCCAATTGAAAAATGTGTCCATTATATGCTGCAATGATTGTTCTGCTTTTTCAGCTAATGTTACAATGATAGCTTAGGAATCTTGTCTATCTCTGCAAAAGTACAGCTTAGCAGACAAAACACACAGTGCAGATAAAATAATTTCAAGTTCATTTTGTAAGCAAAGATAACATGTAAAAATCATAGCAACCAGTATAAACAATGTATGCAGAACACTGAAACATAATAAAATATTTCCAAAAGGAAGTAATCGAAAACCAAACAAAATATAAACCGATAAAAGCAAATACAGCACTTACCAATGCTACATGTACAGTAAATTCTACTCCAATGCCCACAGAGGCTATAAGTATCACCACAGGCACAGCACTCAGCTTAATTCCAATGAGGCCCATCATCCCAAATAGCTCCACTGTCATAAGGGCCAGAACCAGAACCTACCAAGTAAAGAACACATCAGCATTAACACTTGCTTAGACACATTAAAATACGCTGCACGAGATTTGTATCTTTTTCTTTTATTAAAAAAAGGTGTTAACATGTCAGAAATGCAAGGTATACAATACTGAGGCAGGAGTCACACTTGAGTTGAGCAAATCCTCAGCATTTTGCAGCATACAAAAGACGCATGCGGAATCACATAATTCTATGGAGCATGTGCGTTTTCTGGCGGCATATGCGATTCCGCATTGCGTAAAAAAAAAAATGCAACCTGCACTACTTTGCCAAATAAAGCATGCGGTTTTACATTGAAATCATTGGCTAAGAAAAAAAAAACACGACTCAAGTTAAAAAGCTTTGCAAAATGCACTATCGTGCAGCAAAACGCTTGCGGGGAATCGTCTGCGCAAATGCGAGTGTAACCCCTCCCTGACAGGAAAAACAAAGCTCGTTGCTGTTTTACAGTACTTCATAGGTCAGTGGCTCATTCTACAAGACACTGGTTATTACAGTACTGCATTTATCCACAAGAGGGACTGTAAATATAACATTTGACCTTGTTCGCCCTCACATCTTCTAATAGACAAAACTTTGGAGTAAGCAGTGGAAAAAAAACCCAACTACTAATAAGGAAATAGTCATTTTGCGGAGCATTTTATGTAAAATCCTTAGCTTAAGGCATAGTAAAAAAGAAGGAGAGAAAACTAATAGGTGTCAGGTTACAGAGAGGCCTCATGGCTTTTAGGGAATTTGGATGGATTTCTATGGACAAAGCAAGCAGTGAAGCAAGTTTCGCTGGTGATATTGTGGGGGGAGCAGAGAGGGAAAAGCTCATCCCTCAGACTTGCTTCACACACATTTTACATGCCACTTGAATGCTTGCTTTCTGCCTCTGGAACACTTCTCGAAAAAATGTAAGATGAACTTTAATATCCCACTTCAATTTTTATATATACACTTCAGAAATGACCACTAATCTTGGTATCAGAAATGTTCCTGCTCACATTCAATAACAGACTCTTCCCAGAAAATAAATAAAATAGTGGGGGATTGTCTCATCTTTACCATAAAACTCTCCCTAGGTCTGCACATGTATTGTGAAAATTCTAACAAAGTAGACACAGCTTTGTTGTAGCTCTTCTAACTATATTACAAACACTGCTTTCATTTGGGGTCGCTAAATTGTTCAAACGCAGAAACAGTGGGAGGTTCCAGCAGGAGAATTAGGTCATTAGCCACTAGCTCTGTATAATGCTCCAGGGTGCTGATCTTACCCTTCTAATTATACATCATACAGGCATGGATGAAAACACTAAGTCAGAAGGCATTACGATGCCATGCTTTTACTGGTCACTCCTTGCAGCGTTGTAGTGCACAGCAGTTTGGTAATTAGTGCAGAAGGCCAGCAGCAAAGAGGCTTTCACCTGAACAATCTTTGCTTAAACAGATCAACCTAGTGTTTCAGTTCTCTATATTTCTAGGATACGAATTGTATTTTGCACCATGAAAAGATCTGAGGACGTCCAGTGTGTTACACCATTACATAAATACTTGTAATATGTTCTCTGCCCATCAGGTCGGATTTGGACACAGACTGAGGTAGAATGCAATCCAGATAGATCTAAATGTCATACCCAATTAGCATGTAACAAAATAAATATAAATATTAAAGGAGCAGCAAATAGGAAACCAAGCAGAGTGATGCCCCCTGTGAAGTCACCTCTGATTATCTGCTACTTCCACCAGACTTGCCCTGCCACAACTACCAGCCAATTAGAGCAGGGCAGCCTCAGACTGGTTTCACAGTGAGACGTTACAGGCGCACGTTAGAGCAGCCTGTAACGCAGCCCACTGCACAGTAATGAAAAATCAATGGGGCTGTTCACAGTGCCCACGTTGCGTTACATTGTAACGCTGCGTCACAAGACAACGTACTGCATGCAGTACTTTAGACGCGGCTGAGCCGCGTTAGACTGCTTGCACATGCTCAGTTGTGTTGGGGAGGAGCGGAGAGCGGCCAGGCACATGGCTAATTAATATGCACTGCACGTTGTGACGTGCAGTGTTTACTTCCTGGAGCGGCCGCTCTGTGCGGCGATTGGCCGGCGGGACCACGTGATGCCGCATGCGCACAAGAGTACGCATCACGGACGCCAGAGTGAGCTGCACAACGCGGCTCACTCTGACGTCCAGATCCAGCACCACCAGGCGTTCCGTTAGGGGGACGTTATGCGACCTTAACGCCCCCTCTAACGCAACGTCCTGGTGTGAAATTAGCCTTAAAGTAGGAGGGACAGCCATACTATCCCAGAAGGAAAAACATATATATAAGTAGATAAATACCAGTACTTGTTCTACTTACATAACATACTGTATGTATTGTACTGTCCACGTTTTGATTTTAGTGAATTTCATATAATAGATAAAGAGAAAACTGTTCCTGGCATTTCCCTTTTTATTCCCTCTAACTGAAGCCAATCCTGATGTCATTGCTACCTTACTTTTTTTTTCCTCCTAGAAACTGCACGGTGATATCTAGCTTGCTTTGTAGCACAGCATAGATGGTATTTTAGCAGCTCACTGAACTGCCATCAGCCAATCAGTGTGGAGCAAGAATGTGGGAGGGGTGATGGCAAGCTTTCTTCTCATCAGCAACGTACTAAATAGTGCCAGGCTGACTGAGATAAGTTTTATTACAGCAGAAACATATTTTTGATTAAATTAGAGTGATTGCAATGCAGAGTAAGGTTGCATGCTGCATAAAAAACACAGTGCAGTGGGTAAATGGAATTCGGTTTTATGGCTGGCAACCCGTTTTAAAACTCATTACTATAAAGAGCAGTAATGTTATTGTGGCAAAAGCAGGTCAATGAAAGTGCCCGTGGGTGGCTTATGTGCAAGTATATACAGTAGTTTCCTGACCAAGGCTAGCCATACATAGCTGTTTGTTAAAACATGCAGACATGTATGTCTTTATCATATAACACAAAAGCAAAGACTATGCACCTGTGTATAATGGTTTTGTTACTAACCCCTTTAAAATGGGCGGGGCAAATTTCATCACATACCCATTTTAATGCCACATTGAGTGGGGGCTCCCCAAAGCAAGCTTGAACAATTTATGGGAAAAAAATAGTCACTTGCAAAGGCTGGCAACCTAACAGTCCGCACACTCCTGCCCAGTACAACAATGTTTGATGCAATATAAGGACTGTTGTTCAACACAAGAGGGATCTCACCCCTCTCTTGATATGGTTTTAGTGTTCTCCAACGGGGCCCAGTCACATTTCTTAGCTTAATTGCGAGGAGTAGTGGCTAGATAGCTTGATTGTTCCACCCGAACAAGCATTATGCATATGTTCCTTTCTGTTAGACACGCCGGTATATAATGTCAGCGCACATGGCAAAGGCAGGAGGCGGACAAACCAAGCCTAGCAGCACTGCCGACTCTGCTAGGTTTGGTGCACCTGAATACACAGACAAATGCTGATATACTGGCTAATTTGTGGCCAGTGTAACAGACTATCTGCAGGATTTTGATTCAATTCCTAAGCAGCCACCTTGACTCAGCTGCTTCCAACTGTTGCTACAGGCTCATTTGGTTGCCTGGAGATAGTCTTGTAGCCTTTGTGTTTAACATGATGGTCTATAATTTTCATTATGACCTCAGACAGGTCTTTGCTTTCTTTTCTGTGGTCCATTTTCAGCATGGGACATATACTAACACCACACAGCAGAGGGATGACTTTTCTCCATTTAGACAGCATGAATGACTGATTGCAGGAAAGAGCTCTGTCATTTGAATCAAGTAAAACAGCTAGTTTCAGCGTTAAACTCTGATCCAATCATTTACGATGCATATTAGGGGTACCAACAAATGTGTCGCAGCTATTTTAGAATATCTTTGTGGAATAAGCAAAACTGGATTTCTTTTCACCTGTGACAGAACATAAACGGCATACAGGTATACAAGGGACAATGTATTTTGAATAATCACTTTTCAGGAGGCCTAGAGCACTTTTTCAATTAATAATAATGGGACCGACAAAGTTCTCCACATCTATGTTTATATTACAGTCAAAGAGAATGTTCATCCTTACTGCTTAGTTTCTTACACCCATGTTTTAAAGAGGGTTTGCTTTAATGTGGAAAAAAATAAATAATAATGCTGATAGCAGTTGCCATATTTGAGAAAGAAATTTCAACTTCCCTATACATGTAGGATAAATCCATGGTGCGGAGGATTACGTTTTTAAGGTTTACTCTGTAGCTGCAAACCCTCCCCTCTCTTCCCCTTCAAAGTCGAATAAACATATCATGAATGATGTAACATACTTTATTCCACCAGAGATCCAGACATAAACAAACCTTGCTGGCTGTAGCAAGAGCTATGCCGAAAGGAATTTCACTGCAACAAAGAACCTTATTAACTTACAATGATTCCAGCAGTCCAGGGGTTCAGCAGAAACAGGGCACACACCAGGAATGTGCAGGCCAGGACCACGCTGATGGACAAGAGCAGCCAGTGGCGAAGACGAATATATTGCTCCCAGAAGAGGAACGGGTAACCATTAGGATAACTTGACACTCCCATGCTGGTATAATTGTCACAAATGGCTCTCACTTTCTCTATAGCTTCCACAAAGTCTGAAGTCTCTCGGAGGCCATTGAGGTAGAAAGGAAACTGGGCATACTCTATTGGCTCAGCTGCAGGGACTACAGAACAAAAACACCAAGATCAATAATGCTAAACATGAAATAAATTGTTAAAACAAACTGCTACATCACTGGGGAAAATACAAACACAGAAGGACTAGGTAAAGCTGTTGACCGTGACTGGGGCAGAGAAATATCTAAGAAGATGAAAAGGTCTTTGTTTTAGGAAATTTAGAACATATGATCATTTAATAGTCTGGGAACCTTGATTTTCCATGCTTCTTTTATCATAGAACAGTAACCTTAGATCTACCACAATAAGACAGAAAAAAATGAAATATACAAATTCCAGTCAGTCATACTGCTAGAGTTCTGTTGCTGTTGCTGTGTGTTCCAGACCCTGCAGGGTCATTCAGTTGACTTGCTAAACATGATTTGCCCTATTATAATCTCAACTATAAATTTTCATTAAGACAAGACTTGGCTGGCTGCCACAATGCTCTAGGGTTCGGATACAGTAAAGCACTCTTTTTTGTAACTTTCTATCCAATTGCACTTTCTGCAAGTTTTCAAGGTCTCCAATCCCCCTTGTTCTTAAGAGTGGAAAATATATGCACACTTACAACTGAGCTGCAAGTTATAACACCAATTATATGACATGTGTGGACCTGTCACCACACAGTAGTACAAAGCAAGGATATTTTCCAATCTACTACTGTCCCTTGGGGGTATGTCATCATTTTTCACATACACTATGATAGATCAAGACTGACTGTATGACTGCAAAAAATTAAAAAAAAAAAAAAAAAGTATCCAAATGACATAATATATTCTGTGGAGATACAAAACACACAAAAAAAAACAAAAAACAACCAAAACAAAACAAAAAACTAAACTGTGGATATACACACACACGAAAGACATCAATACCCAATGACCTCATTGTCTCAAAGTCATTGATTCTTTCACAAAGGCTATACTTTGCAGTAGTAACAGTTAAACTGAGGGACAATTAAAGCTCCCAACAGCACAGTATGGGCCCTTTTCCACCTGCAATCGCTAGCGTTCATGCTGAACGCTAGCAATTGCTGAATCGCAAAACCGGCGATTCCCCCGACGTTTGCGGCCGCGATTTTGCTATGCTATGCACTGCATAGCAAAATCGCGGCAATTATCGCTCCGCCGCGCGTTCGCGTTCCCGACAAAAGCGAATCGCGGTAGTGGAAATGACCTACCGCGATTCCCATGTTAAAAAGCAAACCGTAGCGATTGTAAAATCGCTAGCGGTTTGCGGTTTTGCGATTCAGCCAGCGCAAACGCGCTGGTGGAAAAGGGCCTTAAGCGCCCGTTTCCACTAGTGGCGATTCTGCATGATTATCCGTACACAACTTCTTGAAATCAACAGACTGCCTCCTAATTTTGGACAATGCATCGGAATACCCATAGCGAATTTGGATCTTTAATCGCGCTGCACAAATGTCAGCGTCTGTCTCAGAGGCGGACGCTCGGCTCAAGTGGAAACCCGGCCCTTATGTGTTCTGACTGTGAGAAGTTGCACAGAACTATTGACAGCTGGGGAAAGCATAGCTAGTCGGTTCTACAATCAGTTTAATCTTGTATCACAGCACAAACAATACAAAACCAAAACAAGCTGATTAAAGGGATGTGTGTGGATTCCAAGCAGAGAAAGATACATGAGAGTGAATAGCAATAGTGGGCCTGAAGCATGCTATTTTTCAGTGTAACATTACACTGCAATAATGCTCTTACTCCACAGTGCTACATTTATATGTAGTATCCATAAAGTTAATTGAAATATATATATATATATATATATATATATATATATATATATATATATATATATATATATATATATATATATATATATATATATATATATATATATATATATATATATATATACACAGAAGCTTACAGTTTGTTTTTATAGTTTATTTCATAGGTGCAAAATGCTCCTTTTCCCCCTATTTGTAGTACCCTAATGATTCTATTCACACCACAATGCTTCTATTTATGTAAGAGAGAGCAGAGACACTGCAGTGCGCTTTTCGATCTGTTTTTAAAAACACAGTCCCATTGACTTGCATTCAAATTTGAAAAACCGTGATAATTTTGTCGCTATCGCGAAGGTGCGTGTTTTTAAAATCCGAAAAAAGATCAAAAAGCACTCTACAGTGTGTGTCTGCCCAAAATGAGTATTTCAGTGCTCCAAACTGAAACATTTTGTACACAACGCTAACATTGGAAAAGCCTGTTGAACAGATAGAATATAGAGAATTTACTTTTAACTAGCTGAAAAAAACCATTAAACAACAGCCCAACCTCCACACCACTCCTTACATACTTAAGGAAAAAAAATGTAGCTGAAAACTGTTGTCAAATTAAAACAGAACAGCCTTGAAAAGTTTGCTCGATCTGCACAATGTCATGTGAAAGCAGTGCGGGGTGGAGGAAGCCCTTCATAAACAATTTAAGGCCAGAGGCAAAGTCCTACTTACTTGTCCTGGTTTCAGGCATGTAGTCTGCTCTGTCATGGACCCACTCTGGAGGATGAGGGCGGATGTTGGCCTGGGAAGCAGCATAGGCTACAGGGTCATTACTCACCCAGGCCGTTAAGTAGATGTAGAAAGCATTTGGATGAATGATTCCATCTGCATCCACCAGGCGCAGTTTAGTCAACTGAAGAACAGACAGAAGTGGAAAGTCGCCACATAAGTGAACTGAAATTAACTCAGACGTCACACATAAAACTGTGGTTTTCAAGCTCCAAGGTTTTTTTTTTTCCTGACATGAAAATACACACAGCATATTTTGCTGAAATGTGTACAGTCACAGTAATCATTCCAATTTAGGTATGTTCTGACACAATGAATTAAAAACAAAAAAAAAGTGTCATTTCTTAATGTGCACTAGAAAATGACAACTGCAGCCTGTTGCTGTGGGCAACACATGCACTTTTGTTTTATCGAGCAGCCACCATTGTTTTCCAGCAAACACTTTTGGAACCCTTGTACATTATACAGATTTAGGTAGGGTTTACAATCCCATACCTTCTCTGGCATTTGTACTTAAAGGACAACTATCAATCGAAATTGTAAAATTTAAAATGCATACATATGCAATGTACATTTCACCCAGAATTAAATGCAGTGTAAATTACTTTATTCCTATGTTGCATGCTGTCAGTTAGTAGTGAGAAACAGAGATCTGACATATTTTGGACTGGTCCATCTCTTCATGGAGGATTCTCAGTGCTACCTTTATTCTTTGCGAAATAACTCAATGGAAATGATCTATACAAAGATATCAGCCAGCATCCCTACTCTTTTGCATAGTATTTTGACAGCTGGACTGAGCAACTGCAGTTTAGCAGTTGATTCTGTAAATAGAAAAATTACATGAGGAGATGGACTAGTCCAAAACCTGGCTGATCTGTCATTTTGACAGCTACAACTAAGGACCCGGTGGGGTCGGAAACGCATCAGCTTGTATGCTGCCATATTTTTGCTATTTTTCCAAGATGATTTAATAAATGGAGTAATGTGTTATCCTATGGAGGGTGGGTGGAGAATTTTCTGATTACTTTATCTGCCATTTTAACTGCCTACTGTGACCGCAGCCTAGGAAAAAAATTTATAGTGCACTTACTTACACGTACATGTAAATGTATTTACAATTTTAAACGTTCGTTCATTCGCATGCAACAAAAAAACTGAGCAGTGCAGCAAAATGATGTACATGGTGTGAGTTTTCTCATTGACAATCATTAGACACAGTAGAAAACTGCTAACAAACATGCATAGTGTCTGAAAATGTGCGTGCAAGAAAAGATTGCGTTTTCCACACTGACAAGTATGAACTCTGCCTTAATGTTCCTGAACACTATACAAGCACGGACGTTTCTGAGGGGGCCCCTTGTTCAGACAGAGCTGTTTCCTTCGAGTAACATAATTGTATATACTCCCATCTGTATTTATACATACACATTTGCTTACACACAATTTCGGATTTCCACTTTAAGTGATCACATTTAGAAATGCAAGGGGCAAGCGCCATATGATGTTGATTTGTTTTCTTAAACAGAAATGATAAACATCTCTGCTTTTTAATTACACTTGAAGTGAACGGAATGGAAATGGATAAACAGTTGCTGCATTCCAAAGAAATATGACTCCCCATCTAACAAAAACATTTCTCTTTTCTTTCCTCCTTTCCCTTGTAATTACACTAGCAAGCCTGCTCCATTTTTGAATTGGAGCCCTCTCCTGATGGACCAGCGTGTTCAACAAATGTCTACAGCTGGGGGAGATTGGGGGGGGGGGGGAGCAAGTTCTTCGGAGAGGAATGGCCAAACTGGAGGAACATTTTGCAGAAACAAAGCAAAGCAGAAAGGAGAAAAAGACCTGGCAAACATCCCCCTGCACGTCTGGGTGCAGTTAACCTATGCTGTTAACACTAAAGGAAATGCCACCCAGTAAATGGAGGAGAGCAATAAAAATATAACATCTGCATAAATGTTCCTTGTACTTTCCCTCCATGACCTGTTTGTTGACTAAAGTGACCACTGCTATTTAATCACATGTGCTGTTTGGTTTCCTTTAACCCTTCTGTTGAAGAGGTTCATGGCCAGCAAAACGGCAGCACTGGTGAGGCCTAGCAGGACAACTTAAGTCAAGGACAAATGCAGAAGAAGGCCAGGGTTATTCACCCCAAACATTATATCCAATGGCAAGGCTACAGCATTACAAAAAAAAAAATCCTGGCAAAAGTCCACACTGAGGTCTTCTGAATGAAATGAGAAACAGTGACAGCAGCACAACTCTCTTATTCTTGCCCCCAATGATTTGAGGTATCTGGAGTTAATTAATCGTCTGGAGATGGAATAACAGCAGGTCTTCAAGATGTGTCTGGCAAACTACATCTCTACTAAATGACCAGTAAGAGGAGCTTTCCTTCAATCAAGACTCCTATATAAAATCCATACTGAGCGCATGCTATTTTACTAGCAGAAATACTTAAAAGCTTGTAGCTGAGCGCTGTTTTATTCTGTGTTGGAGCCAGTCAAAATCATAAATAATATTTATATACACCGCTCACAGATTAAATGTCCATATCTCAAGCAGGATGTAGCACCAGTTTAAACTGAAGCCTACTAACCCATCCGCAGGCTCTGGCGAACCAAACTATACCTCTGCATACTAACAGTAAAGCACTATCCCTTCATGCATCCTGGGGCATTGATCTGACCCAATATCTCAGTGCCACCAGCTGACACAGGTCACTAGATAGCTTTGTAAGAAGTGTCTCCTAATGGTACCCTTTGTATCAACTGAGGCTTGTAAACATTGTTTGGTTTTAAAAAATGTGCTACATAACTCAAAGCAGCTCATCTGAAGGAGTTCACAGCTCTGTGGGCACAGTGGGTGCTTGGGTAAAGTACCCCTTTGTCAAATTAAAATGTCACACAACTGACACACAAAATGAAAGGCCGGTGTTTCTCAAATGATGATTACAGCATGTACCCCTTTATGGTGCGTTTTTCCGAGTTACCCCTTATTGTGAATATCATCTGAGTACCCCTTATTAGCAGTCCTCCAAATGTGTGTATAAATGCTTTCAAAAAACATTCCTCTATGCTTTTAAATGTCAAAATGTTTTCCGACTATTCTATATAGGACTTATTTTTTTTTTAGTCCTTAAACTCACTGTATAAGTATCTGTGACAAGTTCAAGTATCCCTGAGCCCAACCAAAGTAGTCCCCCCTCCCTCCCTCTTTTTGCCACCTCAGTGTTTGCATTGCCTTTGTGCTCCTGAGCACCTATAAAATTGAACTATATTATATGTGAATAATTAATACATTGTTTCAAGTCTGTTTCAAGGTGCCTTTAGGATATAGTAGCTACTTTGCAACATGTAACATGTTGCTGTAGCAAAGACTTGTAGCTGGCTACAGCACAATGTATGGAACTATAAATTACTGTGAGGGCTGGAACCCACAGGAGCGCTTTTGGCAGCGTTTTGGCAGCACTGCGATACGCTAGCAGTTTGCCAAAACGCTGGGCTAATGTTAATGGATGGGGCAACTTCCACAGGAGCGTTTGCGTTTCCCAGAAACGCAAACGCAGGACCTGCAGCATTTTGGGAGCGTTAGCGCTTCAATGTAAAGTATTGAAACGCTAGCAGAAACGCTCAGCAAAACCTAAACTGAGCGGTTTTGCTAACGTTTTGCGGTTCAGCACACTAACAAAATTAAAAATAATTCACAGGACCAATCAGGATAAAAACGCAAAACGCAAAACGCTACGCACCCGCTGGGCAAAAAAATACAATGTTGCAAAACACGACCAAAAACGCGCATGAATCCGCTTGCAAACCGCTCAGACAAAACGCTAGCGGTTGCGTTTTGCGTTTGCTGATTTCAGTGGGTTCCATGCCTTAGTGTGTAAAAGTTATTAGAAGTTAGTTAGTATTGAATAGCATTAGCAGAATAGTAGGTAAAGATGTATAGCTGCTACAAGCAGGGATGTGGAGTCGGTACAAAAATAATCTGACTACTCAGTTTATGAAACCGTGAGTCCTGCTACCCAGAATGCACCGACTCCTCGATCACGTTATTCTAACTCACTGCATGAAGGCTTGGCATTAAAGTTTAGTCTCCATTGCAGTACACACTCATAACGCATGCATTATACAACTGACCACTGTGAAGCTAGCCTCAATGAACAGGGATATGCTTGCAAGGTTTTTGTTTTGTTTTATTATAGCATGGCTCCATATATCCCAATCTGTATGTGCAGGTGGGATTAATTAACATAAGGTACACCATGAACAATGATTACCTTCACGTTATTTTTTATTACCTGGGGTCACATTTTAAGAATCTGGATAATTTAAAAACGTATATTTCTTATGGCTTACCCGACTGAGATCAATAGGTTTATCTGAGTTTCCGGTTTGAATTAAGAGTTTGTAGGCAAGAATCGCATCATCTGAACCGTTCTTATAACTGTTGTAGGTGATTTTCCCAACTTCAAACTCCCTGTCAAATGTATCTTGTAGTCCTGAAAAAAGAGAAGTGATGAGCGAAGTAAAAACTGAGCAGCATGACACTGAATTCTCTATTGGGTGTACCTTACAAAACAGCATCAGTGCTAATACCATTTCATTTTTATAGCCAGCAAAAGAAAGTTCTGTCACCTGGCAATGTATTACTATACTCTGCCTTATTAAAATAAACTAATATTACTATTTATTTATATAGTGCGGACATTTTCAGCAGCACTTTACTATAGTCCTGTCAACCAACTGTCCTAACACAGGGGGCTATGTAGCCGCAGTTTGCATAGTAGGAGGCCCCTGTGCCCACTATAGCATCCGCCCTTTTAAGCAGGATGTACACCACTGTGTGCCCACCAGGAGCTAAAAGGGAATATTCCAGGCTATTTAAAATAAATAAATTAAAAAAAAAATAAAAGAAGAATCTACACACCCGGGGCTTCCTCCAGCACCTAGCAGCCGCTATGTCCCACGCCGCAGCTCTGCTCTCAGCTGCCGGCCCGGGGTATCCGTAGATGCAGAGACTGACATTGCGAGGTCGTCCTCTACTGCACTTGTGCCCAGGGCTTTGGAGTCGGTACAAAAATCTTCTGAGTCAGTTTATGAAACCACAACTCCGACTCCAACTCCGACTCCGGGTACCCAAAATGGCTCCAACTCCGACTCCTCGACTCCTTAGTCTAATACTTAACAGGGCTGTGGATTTTGTACAAAAATCATCCGACTCGACTCCCGACTC
Organism: Hyperolius riggenbachi; assembly: GCF_040937935.1. Taxonomy (NCBI): domain Eukaryota; kingdom Metazoa; phylum Chordata; class Amphibia; order Anura; family Hyperoliidae; genus Hyperolius; species Hyperolius riggenbachi. The sequence goes on from NC_090646.1 coordinate 432,508,341, forward strand.
AGACTCCTCAGTTTATGAAACCACGACTCAGACTCCAACTCCGGGTGCCCAAAATTGCCCCTACTGACTCCTCGACTCCAACTCAGACTCCACAGCCCTGCTTGTGCCGTTGTCAATCAAATTCGCTTTGTCCAGATGTACTGCGCAGGCACTCGCAAGGTCGGCCTCTGCACCGGAGGGGACCAGGAGCCATCAGCTAAGAGCAGAGCTGCGGTGTTGGACATAGCAGCTGCTAGGGGCTGGAGGAAACTCTGGGTAAGTAGGGGGGGAGGGGGGAGCATCCATCAAGGGGGAGGGGTTAAGGTTAGGCACCACCAGCAG